>NW_017386008.1:1277703-1311549 GCF_000237925.1 Schistosoma mansoni | reverse complement strand
ACGGTTTGCTTAAGTAAACTATTACTTGATAACTGCAAAGACCATCTGAGAGCCAGTAAGTTCTCTGAAATGATGAAAACAAAGGACTCTTTTTTATATATTTGTAAAAAGAACAACCGCTTCTTTCAATAAACAAATAATATAACGTAGTGTGAGTTTGAACACGAGTTATCATCTTCGTTTCCAATTTCAGGTAAATCGAACAAATTAAATGGAAGTTTCAAGGGTTTTTATTATTATTTCAGCGATATGATGAATGTTTTAATCCAATCAAGTGAGAAGAAAAGTTTACTTCTGAATCGTTGGTTTTAAAAGCTTTTGGTTAATTAAGAGTACGTTGATGTCTAACGAAACATATACCCACAAAATGGTTTCTGCAGGTTCTGTTATTCCCATGAAACTGTGTTCCCTCAATCAAACTAATTTTTACTCAGAAACGCTACTCCAAAGTCATTACTTACAATAACTGAACAAAATGAATGAACTTCAGTTTTATGTTCTTGGTGTTCTGGTTCGAATCAATAGTGATGTGCCAGCACACTGTTTATGGTCGTTTGTTGATTCGATGTTTCAAGAAGGGCATGAGTTCAAACTTCATGGTCCTACAAATATGGTAATCGAGAAATTGTTTAATATTGAACTGTCTACAAACAGTGACTTAGAGACATTAAACTTTTGAGAGTTAAATAAGTGACACCAAAAAATTTGAAAGACGTCAAATACGGTTTGAAAGTTCATGTGCTTCAATGATACAAACCGATTTCTTGCCAAACACCGTCTATCGATGTAGCTGTGATCAGTTTGATTCATTGAATCTACCAAGAAGTGTCGTAGGGATAAGTTATCTGTTTTATAGCAGCTTAAACAAACTGCAGAGTGAGTAATTTCCACTTTGGTGAATACATCAATCAGCGTTTTATTTCAGGTCATCAATTCCTGTTTACTTTGAAGTGAATCGGTGTTTTATTCAACTCTTTAACTTGGCAGCAATGAAAAAGTTTTATGGACATATTTGAGGTCATGAAATCACACAAACAATATAATCACTATATACTAGTCAGCTCTCATGAGATTATCAACCTGAATGCTGAATCATTTATGCAAAATGAAAATGAGAATTAAAACAACAAAACAAAATATCACTGAATAATAGTAGAACCCACCATCATTCAAAATCTCCCATTCAGACGAATTAATGTCAGACACATGATGGTCAATTTCTCCTGAGAACTTTTCTCCGTATATTTCAATTAAACCTGTATTTATTGAATCAAAACATGCAATTTAATTGATAATCTGCAGTGAATGAATGAAAGACATTGAAATTAACTCCAGACTAAAATGAATTGCATGAATCGTAATACGTTTGCTGTAAGGGATCATCAAACTATTCAAAATTTGAACAAAATAAGATATCGGTAGAAGTTTTGAATGTTACAAATAGACATCAAATTGATTTTCCGATGAAATGAAAGCAATTACGATTAATGAAATGATATGTGCATAAACAAAACTCAGTCAATATTTTATAACAAATAAAATCATTCTCTTACCATCTTCGGTAATTTTGAGGCTAGTGACGTCAGTGCCATAAACTTTTAAAGAGAATTTTGGAGTGATCCCCTGAAACTATGCGAACATATGTATTAGTACCTCCTGTGCAAAATTTAGTTGACTCACTTGATCAGTATACAATTTTTCAAACGTTCCATTAACAATAGGAGAGGGCTGATTTAGGCGAATCATCCGGGAATGATGATAATAAACAGACTGAATATGTGTATTAGAATTTGACTGATAACTTACATATTCATGTGATTCACGTTCAAATACTAGTTTACTTGCTCTATCCAAATCCATTTCGTCACAAGCATGTTGACAATTGAAGATCTTGAAAGTCAAGCTGACGATCAAATAAACGAGTATCAGATGATCACAGGTAAACGTATATCTAAAGTGGTTCAGATAAAGAAACGGCCTTATTTCATTGAAACAAACTGACATTCATACAATACTCTCATTAACCTTAACTGTACAGTTAATACTCACCTCATCTTCTTCTTAAAAACATTAATAATTGTTGTTAGAACGTATCGAGTTTATATAGATTTTGAAAGTGCGTGTTTCTTTCTTATTGATTGGATGATTCAAAGTGACCATTGAGACGATCAAAATTCATGAAATTGTATGATCATTGTTAACCAATCATCGTGGAAGATGAACTCGTCGTCATCCAATACTCTTCTACCTATTGAGGTATATGGGCTACCAATTATCCACCGTTGAGTTTAAGTTGAGGACCCCTATCGATGTAAATCATTCTGAATATGATTAGACATACTATAAACTACGTGACTGGTTTATTTGTCGTTCAAAATGAGTGGTCATATTTCGATGGACAAACATTTTGTTGCTTGTAATAATCTGTGAATTGAGTGTCATTAGTGCGTTATTTTGATTTGATTAGTTAAAATTTAAGTAGCACAAACTATTTTGTTTGGATATCTAAATTTACATTTCCATAATTGAATCTTATTGCAATAAAGTTAATTCTGCCAGACCAGACCATCATCGTTGAATGCGGAATTGTAACTTCCGAACTATGTCACATGAATTAGAGTTGACTCGCCATATTCTACCACTAGCCGTTAATAGATATTGAGACTAAAAGAGACCGACATTTTTCTTATTGATCAAGTACAAGTGAAACGGAATACGCTTAAATGTATAGATTTATATGGTTAATGATTGAAATGAAAGAAAGATAATATATTTCATTGAAAGTGAATGAATTTTTCGATTCATACGTATAATCACCATAGGGATCATTGAACCTGAAGATTAATAAAAGTGTAAATAGACAAGAAGAATATTGTTTTGCACTTCACTATTTCAATGAATAATTTTCACATATCTATTGAGCTTGTTTTGATTATCATCTGTATTTAAACATACGATTAAATCAATATGATAAAAGAAAGTCTGATTTTCCGTTAGAATTAATCATAGATGCACCAATGCCACAAATGCCCAAGAACACTGACAAGAAGCCGTGGTCATGTTAGACGACTAGAATAATGGGACGACGTCGCAACTCAGTTGTCAAACTACAAGTTGAAACCAGAAAGAAATTTTATTTAAGGAAAGTGTTGAGTTGGCTTCCAGAGAACTCCAACAGAGCCTCCAGAGGCTCATAAAGAGCCCCAGCCAATCAGAGTACGATAGAACATTCTAGAGTCCAAAGTGACATGCTACTATTGGTCGGTAGCAATATATGTCGTTAAATGGATTGGCTGAAGTAGGATGTTGATTTAACATATGCTAACTTCTATAAATACCTATGATTTTCTGTACAAAAATGGACCTTGCAGTAAAGTGTTTCTCTGATACTCGTGTCTTCTCTCTGGTGTTGTAGTAGTGAAGTAGTGCTAGCCTTGTGGTTATCCGAATAGCTTAGGATCTGAATAAAGCGTTCAACATACAAGTCACATCGAATATCTACTGAGAACAATGTAGCATAGTAACTAGACTTGATAACAATCCAATTGAATGCTAGGGAAGTTGGTTTTATTCACGGAAATACTGCTTGTCGAATAATGAGCTAATCTCATGGAACTCTTGTTGCCAATGGAAACATGCATCAAGTTCAGTCAATTTTCTCCAATTCGCCAAATATTCCAATGGTCATGTGACAATTAGAAATTGTTGAATTATTATTCTAACTACGAATCCTCGAAATAACACAATCTAGAGCAACACAGAACGAAGTGAGCACAGCCGAACATATTAGATGTCGAATTCGAAATTACACAGTCACCAGATAGAAGTGAATGATTATTAGCTCATGCAAACACCACCAATCCACGAATCATATGCATTTGGGAATTAGATTTCAAATATTGCGAGTTCTGTTCGGTTTATCGGATCCCATTTAACAAAACATTAAGTTCTATCATTTCTGCTATTTACTATAAAATTCTTATAGTAGAATTCATTGTCTTTTATTCAGTATAAATTATCGGAGTATTTAATTACACAAACATATATCTGTTTACCTAGATTGTTTACAGAAATATGAATGAGTTTACTTTGTTGTTGTCCATCACCTCAATCTATCTCATTAAACAAATCGTATGATATTCTTTAGTCTCTATCCTGTATAAAAAGTGTAATATGAGACTTGTATACAATAAAAAAGAACGCATTCATATATAATAAGTCAATGTTTATGTGACTCACCATCACCTAAGCATACTGACACAGCCGCGCAAAACAAACATCAGTGAAATTCTCATTTCAAAAATCATTACCACATTTATAAACAGAAAGTGAAGAGAAAACATTCTTTTGACTGTCGATTCACAGAAGGTCTTGCTCCATTTTTCAATAAATACTGTTACCATTTACCATCCAATTTCAACTTGTTCGGTGGTCGGTTTCTCATAGAATCATCTGGTTTTCACTTACTTACTTTTTCCATCTACAGACCGCTAGATTGATATTCTAGATTCTTCGAAACTCCACTAGTTTTAGCGTCCTGTGTATATTGGTCTATGGGACTGTGGTGAATCATCGTGATGATATAATCCACATCGTTTTCTGTGTATCGTTTCATATCACCCACTGTAACCGATGAAGTCATCTTTACCTGATATTTTGGATAAACACAATTGATTGTTCACCAAGTCCACAACCATTGATAGTGTTTTACATGTTGTGCTTTAGAAATGCCATGGACTGAGACCAAATATACACTTAATATGTCGCACACATCTATATGGTGCACCGTTTTTCCAATATTTGTGTTGAAATGAATAAGTAAATAAATAAATAATTAATTGCTAGATAAATAAATACATTTATATGGTAGTCAAGCAGTTATCACTCATTTGTTTGTTCATTATGTTTTCGATTGTCATTTAAGTTGCTCTCCATTTGAGCAAGTGTAGTCGTTACTATTTTTCACATAGTACTTTAGTAATATTCATCGTCTATGTAGAGTATGGTAGGGAGGTGTCGATATAAGTTTCGATTACCTCATATCAGTATATTGAATGAAAATTAGTTACATATAGCAACCAAAAATAAAGGAGATTACTTAAATGGGGAAAGAAAATATGGACATAACAAAAAGTACAAAAAACAATTAACACTTAATTATGGCTCACCAAATCTTTTCCGAGTTTTCCTTTCCTGTTCTTGTCACGTGTCATTCACTCCTTTTAATTCTGCTCCCGATTTGCAGTGCATTGTATTCTTTGGTCTCTTCACTTTTTTGTTATGGCTTGAGAAGTGCATGTGACGGCTCTACTAGTGATGTAGTTTGATGATTTCCGTATACTCACAGTCTTCGCCTACGATAATGTATATTTTTGAACAGCTGTATGTTTCAAATGAGAAAAATATAACTATCTTCATTGAAACTTTGTATACCATTAGGATTAATAAACATGTGATTTTCAAGCGAACAAAGACTCGAAAATCATAAATCTAATATTTTTCCACAGTTGAGTAAGATGATTTTATTCAACCACCGCTTGCTATTACCACTTCTATTCACGTTTTAACCTACAAGATGTTTCACTGAAGATTAGTTAAATGAAAACCCAGTAAAATTAGAATAAACCTTTTTTTTATTTTAATATCATATAACTGACCACTAACCTATGTAAATTATAAACATTCCTTGAATTCCGAATAACTAGTGTTAAAGTATTTGCTACTAACCTACCACAATACATATTGATATTCTTCAACAAACTTTGTGCTAAAGCTAAAGACATTGCTACCAAGACTTCATTAGTGGTGTGTGTTACTGATATCAACAGATTTAGGTAGTATGTATCACCAAGTGAAAATGAAATGTATGGTGGAGTTATCCACGTAGCTACTAATTGCTGATAGACACATGCTCGTGCAATGCGATATGTTACTACTACTCAAAACATAAATAAGAGATAATATTCAAAAGATGAATATTTCATCTTTCTACTGTTAATCCGTTGACATAATACTCTATCATTACTCATTAATTAATATTGATTGTGAAATAGATCAAATGAATCGCTCAAAATCGTGGATGGGTTTAAGTTAGATATAAACATCGTTTGAGGGCTCTGGCTCCAGACTGGTAGGTCCTGGGTTCGAATCTCGCGAGTGCAGGATCGTGGATGCGCACTGCTGAAGAGTCCAATAGAAGGACGAAACGCCCGTCCAGTGCTTCCAGGTTTCCCATGGTGGTCTAGCTTCAATTGACTGATGATGTCAACCTTGAAAATGGAAAAGTTTTATACTGTATGAATTATCACCTGTTCAACGTGTCCTGATTTTGAGTTCTTGTCGACTGTCGTTGTATAAGAATACTAAGCAATAGGAGTAGCTAGTTTGTATATTAACAAAAACATCTATACGGTAGCGAAGGAAAAAAAGAAAAAGTCATTGAAAATGCTGATATCAGACGACCAGCCTAACCGAATACTGCAACAACAGCAAGCACAAATTGACGCACGATTGGGCTTGTTAGAAACTCTGACGCAACAGTTTAACATTCACTGCTCGAGTTCAAATGCTAATTCAAGTACTTCTTGTGATGCAGTTGACAGCAGCATTCCAATCGAAGGTGAAAATACACTTCAAGCGTTGAGAGGACACATTTAGAATAGAGCTTTGTAAACAAGATGACGCATGGAATACTTGACTGTTGATGCCCAAAATAGGAATTCATGAACATGCACGCTATGCTGATCATACATTAACAAAGTTACCTCGAGAGCTGGTGCTCTAGCAGACATCGTCAACGGAGAATGTGAATGGTTCAAATTACGCTCGTTGACAGAAGACGAATTTAATTGAAAAATATTCATCAAAGCTCAACAGTTACCACAAGATGCTGAGAAAAGAAACAAACTTCTAACTCGTTTGGGTCATGATCCTAACATCACATTCAGAACGTTAACGGATAAGTGTAAGCGGCTACAGAAAATCAGACACAACAATCAGTTAATTGAACAAGTAAATCCTAATTTAAGCTGCAGTATTGTCAATGCTATTACCGGGTTGAAAGTTAAGAAACCGAAAACAGGTGTAAGCAAACCAAGGGCTGCATGTTGGTTATGTTGTGATTGGCATTATGTATGCTTCTGCCTATTCAAAAAGTATAAATGTCAGATGTGTAACAAACGTGAGCATAAGGAAGTGGTAAGTCAGTCGAATCTGAATCACCTTCTCCGGTAGCCGCCTTTCAAACAGACTATGACATTCGGAGAAAGTATGTTACTATTCAGATTTATGGTATAGCATCTCGATGAATATCAATATCCGATACCAGATCCTAAAGATCTGTTTGCTGAACTAAATGGTGATACATGTTTCGCGAAAATAGGCTTTTCGGATGCCTATCTACAGATGGAGGTAGATGACGATAGTAGAAAGATTCTGACAATCAACAGTCATAGAGGGTTATTTCCATAAACCCGCCTATCATTCGGCAAGATGACCGTACCAGACATCTTTCAGCAAATAATGGATACAATGCTTACTGACATACCGAGTACAGCAGATTATCTGGATGATATCATAGATATGGGTTCCTCTAATATTGAACTTTCTGGTCGTCTACACCAAGTTCGTAACAAAGTGTCGAAGTATAGTTTCCAATTACGTGAAGAAAAGTGTATCTTCTTTCATGCATTCGATTAAATACCTTGGTTTCATGCTGGATAAGAAAGAACGGCCGACGACCAGACCCTGCCACTAAGAAAGCCATTCAAAAAATGCCCGTACCAACTGACGTCCCTTTACTAACGTCATTCATGTGATTAGTTAGTCACTACAGCACATTCTTGCTTCAAATGAATCGAGTGAGAGGCCCTCTGGATAAATTACAATGGAAAGATAAATCTTGGCAGTGGTCTGCAGAATGTCAAGCATCTTTTGACAAAGTCAAGTCAATGCTCAGATGAAGGCTTCATTTGACACACTTCCATCCAAGCTTGGGAACTGTTGTTGCATCTGATGGCTATAGTCACGGAGTTCGAGCAGTCATATCACACGTGTTTCCAGACAAAACAGAAAATACTATAGTCCATGCTGCCAGATCACGTACTTTAGTGGAACGAAATTACAGTCAAATCGAAAAAAGTTAGAAAGTTTCACCTAGAGGGATGGACCTTGAAGATCAGTTCAACAGAGCTTCAGCAGTTTTATCAGCGCAGACTATTTCTTTTAATCATCGACGATTGTCTCATGTTTGCTGAACGTGTCATAATCTCGAAAAAGTTACAACCAGCAGTCCACGAACAGCTGTCTGCAGTACATTTTGAAATAAACCGCATGAAAGTGCTAACATGAAGTTATGTATACTGACCACATCTATATACCCAACTCGAGCAGCTATCCTTTTCGTGTACAAAATGTGCATTGGCAGCGAAAGCACCACGAAAAGCAGAGCTGCAATTATGGCCGATACCACAGTCACGGTGGCATCGTATACATTTAGACCTCGCTGGTCCTTTCCATGGATAAACTTACCTTCTGATAGTTGATGCATGCAGCAAGTGGCCGGAAATTTTCATCATGCAACATCCAACAGCGAGCCGCACAGTTAGAAAACTGCGGCAATTATTCAGTCGTTTCGTAGTTCTAGAACAAATAGTCAGAGACAACGGCACACAGTTAGCGTCATCTAAGTTTTCAGAATTTTGTCGGCAGAACAGAACCACGCATATCCGGACACCTACATTCCATACGCAATTGAATGGTGAGGTAGAACGTTTCGCTGGTACGTTGAAAAATACTGTACAAAAACATGGGGGAGGGGGACACCGCGGAGATCTTAGGGAGGTTCTTATTTATCTACCATTTTACATCAAACCCTTAGATAACAAACAGGGTCTCTCCAGCGGAAGCGTTATTTGGCAGAAAAATAAGTACATATTTTGACAGCATTTGTCCAACTCCAGCTTTTAAGACGCAACGAAACGTGATGATAGTGAAATAGTTCAATCGTCATCATCAGGCACAAAACGATTGTTCAGCGTGGGTCAAAAGGTACTTCCTATGGACAATAAATATATGAACGTTTTTCTAAAGATTGATTTCTGTTTACCTACCATTGTTATCTTGAATACAATTTCGTCCCTGTTCAACGTGTTCAAGTGTCCTTGTATAAGAATCCTAAGCAATAGGAGTAGCTTGTTCCTTTATTTGCAGAAACATATTATAACAAGTCTGAAACATTAAGTGACCTGCCTAAGGGTTGAAGGATTTAGCTGATTCGTCAGCTAAAAATCTATTCTATCAATCTTTCATCCGATTCATAGAATTCCTAATTATACCTAATTAAGCAATAAAAATATATCTTAAATGTAATGCTGTTGGACATACTCGAACACACACATTAAGGACGAATTATTCACGAAAAAGAGAGAACAAAAGCGAAAGTCCAGCGCTTTGACCGGGTTGATGGACACGGAAAGTCCATCTAGGGGAGTTGGAAAACCCTGATTCCGAACCAATGGTTCACATGGGCCACAGCATCCTGAGGGAACAAATAGCGTATGAATAAATCGTTGGTCACCGGCTACCATGGGACTGCATCTCCTCACGATGCTGCACTGCCTTGTTGGTTAGACCTTTAGGTCAAAGGCTCCGGATGTGTCCCTCCTCAAAAAACAATCCGCTCAGGTTTCGGCATCTGGACAGTATCACAGCCCCCACATAAATCTTATGAGTTGACAATTACTTCAAGAAATAATATGCTCGCTTCACTTCGAATTCAGACAATTCACATTCACTTGACAATACACTTTTTTATCAATATTACAATTATTATCATTTTGTTTTATATACTATGTCACTTATCTGCCTGTATCCCCACTTCTTCACTCACTTGCATCAAAGTTAGTAGAAAACGGTGTGAGAAACGATGTCTTCTCGTCATTTCTGCTTATGTCCTGATAGATTGCAGCCCGGATGCAATCAAGGATGAATTCTACAACCAATTGGCTGTTGTTCTCCAGAAGATGCGTTTGACAAACATTGTAGCACTAGCTGGAGACTTCAATGCACAGGTCGAGCAACTAGCCACAGAAAAGCGTCTTTGAAGTCGCCGATTGAAAGTCTTGGACTCAGAACAGATAACGGAGACCGTCTACTATAAATATGCACAGACCAAAACCCGTTTCTGGCTAGCACTTACGACACAGTCATCGTCGATGTACCACCTGGCGTCCTCCATCTGCATCTCAAGCCTGGACTTAGATTGATCATATCGAGATCAGCTACCGGCGGCATGATTGTGTACAAAACTGCCGCTTCTTTTGGAGTACCTATCTGGACTCTGGTCGCGCTCTGGTCTGCGTCAATCTAACCTTAATTTTCAGAGGCCAACAAATATATCGCCATCAACGTATTGTTGTCAGTTTGTTGGTTGCAACTTCTGTTGCAAGTAAGTATCGAGCTGAGCTAGCTTCTAGGCTAACTGCTATCCCGACGAAAAGTGTAAATGAGCATTGGTTGCAACTGCATGACGCAATGAAAATGGCGAGAAGAGCCGCTTGTGGCTTCGCGAAACGTACAGCTTTTAAGTGCTGTGTTTTTTCAGGCTCCTTACAACTCTTCGAAGCCCGTCGGTCTACTCCAGGTGACCGTGAGTTTGACCACAAACAAAGGCTGTTACGTAGTCGAATTGGGCAAAGCTTGCGTAAGGACCGAGAAGACTGGTGGTCGGAGTGTGCTAATGAGTGGAAATCAGCAGCTGCATTTAGTAGCTGCCGGAAGCTCTTTCAACTCACCTGAGACACTGACAGCAAGACGTCTGGTGTGAGTATTAAGGATCTGTGAATATGAAGTGATGCCAATCAATAATATGCATGGACGTCTTGAACGAATGGCAGAGTTTTCCGAAGGGCAGTTCAACTGGCCAACTGGTCAAGAGACATCCACCAGATTGTCCTGCCCTCCATGGCTGGTGACGACTGGTCCAACAAATGAGAAGGAAGTTCGCAAGGAACTCTAACTCTTGAAACGCTACAAATCGCCGGGCCCAGATGATTTGCTTCATGCTTTTTTAAAGATGCTGGTGACTTTCTGGTCGAAGAATTGACTTAGTTGTTTATAAAGGTCTAGGAGCTCCAACGTCACGGAATTATTCGATAAATATCCCTATCTTCAAAAAAAAGATTAACGTCGTTCCTGTAAAAACTATCGGAGTATAAGTCTACTTCCGATTGTGTCCAAACTGTTAGCTTCTATCATAATTCGTAGGTTGTTCAAAACCCGAGAAAGATTGACTCGCGAGGAGTAGCCTGGCTTTCGTCCTGGCCGAGAATGTATTAATAATATCTTCAGCCTCCGCCAAATGTTAGAACACCACTATACTTACCACAGGCCAACAATCGTAGTGATTTTTGACATCAGGGCTGTCTTCTAATAGTTGGACAGGACTGTTCTCTTGGATTGTCGAATCTGCGACACAATGCAGACGTTCGATATCGGGTGTTCAGGCCCAGTAACCATAATCCAATTGATGCCATTATCTTGAAATATCCACTTCGGTGACTTGGACATGTTCTATGAGTGCCGCTCCAGAGAATTCCAAGTCGTGCATTATTTGCCGACGCTGGAAGTGGTTGGAAAAAGCGTAGAGGTAGTTAGTGTATGACATTGTGTCGTGGTATGAAAAAAAGCTGTACAGCACTGGCTTCTGTTGGTCCTTCATGACTTCCTGGCTGGGGTCTGAAAGATGATGCAACACTGGCTAGAGACGTTTTCATCTATGGCTCAGAATAAAAACCAGTGGCGATCCTGATGTAACCTTCTCTTGCATACTTCATAAAAAGTGGTTTTATTGTCCCAACCGGAAGAATTCTTTCCAGTTGTAACCTTCCGTTTTCCCCATTACTATTATTATTATTGTGACATTTTCGTTATTGTTCTTTTTATCCTTCTCCCTTATACGCACGTAACATTATTTTTCTCTTTCATTCTCATTGTTATTATGTGACACATATATATCTGGTGCCCCCTTGGACTAATATTTATGTGTTCAAATAAATAGACAAATAAACACATAATCGAAGCTAAATGGGTTTCAATGGATCAAACTACGTAGAACCATACCAATCACATCTCCAGCAATAACAAATTCAAAATGTCCATCGAAGATGTACGAATAAAGTGGGCGGCTAATATAGCCTTAGATCGTCACCTGATGTTGATCAAGATGAAACTGAAGCCACAGAAGTTGAATACAACTTTCCTTCGTGGTGCCAAAATCTCAGCAAGCTCAAGATGACTCTGTGCAACAAGTTCCAAGGCCCAAACGTTATACTATGAGAAATGGAAATCACTATGGTTAATGGCCGGAAAGCGATCAAAGAAGCAATAAACCCAACATGTTTAAGATTTAGTGACGACAGCAAACCAAGCTTCAAAATAAGAAAATTTGAAGAACTTAATAGTTCAACCAAGATGCCAGAAGGGAAATATAATAAACTAGAGCGACCTGTTACCAACAGAGAGTGGAAGCCATGCAATTTATAAACTGAACCTTTCTGGTTCTTTATAAACTTTGTCTGTAATTCATATTTTCCTATCATCTTTGTCAGTACTAACAATAATAATAATTGTTATACATATCAGCAAACTTACAACATCACATTCCTTGTTATTCCAATTACTTTCAATAATATTTACATTCGATGAAAAGACCGGAAGCACTGGACGGCTGTTTCGTCCGATTGTGGGACTCCTCAACAGTTAGCATCCACGATCCCACCCAGCAAGATTCAAACCCAGAGAACTATTGAATTCATTATAATATCCACAAAACTCATTTTGAAATCAAGAATGTTTTCTAATTATGAACTGCATATTCATTGGCTTGTAGAATGATGAAAATATGAAATTCTTTTAAATAAAAAATTTATATTACTCATTTTTTACAGTAGTATGTTCAAGTTTTTTTAAAAGTACTCAAGACATTTTAATTCATTATGAATTATCATAACATCATTGAATATTGTACACTTGGTAATATGATTAATAAACATGATTCGTGTATGTGATGGCCATAATCCTCACTTTCATTTAACCAACATTCTTTTTGAAAGAAAGTTTAATTTGAATGTAATCATATATGATGGATTAGAGCAAATTTTGCATATATACGATCGTGTCAATCATGTATAAGTAAATAATCAATTTTACTTAAACTTATACGTCGAGGATGATTAGAAATCCATGAATCATCATGGAAATAAGATTCTGCATGATGCGGTGTTCGACATCATAATTGACTGTAGATAAATCATTTTTTCATCAACTGCAACAAAAAAAAGAAAAGAAAAAAGAAAAATAAAATATTTTAAATAATTATAAGTTCAAATCATGAGTCAATTGAAGCTAGATCACCATGGAAAACCTGGAAGCATTGGGAAGCCGTTATGGCCTATTATGAGACTCCTCAGCATTGCGAATCCATTATTCCGTACTCGCGAGATTCAAACTCAGGACCTACCAGTCTCGCGCAGCAGCACTTAACTGATAGATCACTGAGCCATCATCCAACGATGTTAATGTCTGACTTCAACCAATCCACGATTTTGAGCACCAAGTGAACAAATACCGTTAATTCCACTCTGGGTGTAGTGGCTAGTTCTAAAGGAGCAACTCTAAAATTAACTTCCAGAAAGGAGCAATCAATCTTACTAGAAACACTTTCATAACGAATATACGTAACAACATCATAAGCAAGTTCAGAAGCATCAGTAAAACAATGAAACTAAGATGATGATTTAAACCCAGGATACAAAAATCTTCGTATTCTTAATTAGTTCCACACTTTTATTTGTCTATACCAAATATTTCACTTCGCTTCACAATCTATGGGTAGCTCTGCGTCCCAGTCTAATTTCTGCCGACAGGTATCGTGTAAGGTCATTTTGGCTGTTAATATTACTGAGGCTATGAACCCTACTGGATCACTAATAGATGCCACGTACGACAAAATATTTCTTCTGGTTAGGTTTCCATGATAATCACAAAGTTCGGATGTTCGGATGTTCCACTGCATTCCCAGAATTCGCTTATTCGTCCCATCAGAATTACAGATGGTAATATTCCTTTCAGTACGGTCTTCCTCTGGTTTGAACTGTTTAATATTATTGCTAGTCCATTTAGTTAAATTCAGTCATTTCAAACTAATGAGTCTTTTGAAATGTTGATACGTCAGTTTAGCTTCTTCTATAGCATCCACACTTATCAATAAGTCGTCAACATAGAACTATCCCTTAACTGAGTGCGTAACAACCCTGGGAAATGAATCTTGATTTTCAGAAATCGTTTCCTGCAAAGCAAACGTGACGCGACATGACGATGAGTTTGCTACAAACGGATAGATTTTCATTCTATATACCTCTAACTCCTTTTCTAAGTCCTGATCTGGCCACCCCAAATACCCAAAAGCATCTCAATCATGTAATCAGACAACTACCTGATGGAACATGGCCTCAATATTCGCCGTAAAATCTATTGGTTGTTGCCGAAGCCTGATGAATACGTCCACTAAGTTACGGACTAAATTATGTCCATAATAAAGATTCTTGTTTAGAGACATTCCAGCACAAACCATTCCTAACTTGTTATGCTTCTTGAGACGGAAGACAGGTTGATGAGGAAGATACCAAATCCGTCCATCAGCGTAGTTATCGTTTACCTTTTCGGCATAATGTCGTTCCATATACTGAGTCATGGCGCTCGCATACTTTTGGAGCAACGTCGTATCCCAAAAGAGTCGACCTTTCAGACAGTGAAGTTTACGTTCTGCTAACTCCTACTCGAGCCTCCAAGGCAGAGCTATTTGATAATGCCCTTTTAACTTTTGCACTGAATGTGATTAAGCACTGAGTGCTATACGATCTTCTTCAGGCATCGATGGAGTACGACTAAATGGATCTTTGAATTCAGTTAAGTACAATTGTTCAAACTTATCCTCTAATTCCTCTTTATCTGAGAGGTATTTAAGTAAACGGCTGTTCTCAAAAACTTCCCCGTAAGGTTCGAACAAAGTCCAACCTAATAGGGTCCACACAGCAGACGGTTCATTCGTATTTCCGGTTCTTAACTCTTTCATCTCGTGTACACTCGGTACATTACACCCAATAAACAGTTTGACATTCACATCTTCTACTCTCAGAAAAATTATGTCGTTTAAATGACACCAGGTTTCCATTTGGTTGGCACAGTCATATGAACTG
The DNA here is from genome assembly GCF_000237925.1 of Schistosoma mansoni. Taxonomy (NCBI): domain Eukaryota; kingdom Metazoa; phylum Platyhelminthes; class Trematoda; order Strigeidida; family Schistosomatidae; genus Schistosoma; species Schistosoma mansoni. Next base: position 1,296,292 of record NW_017386008.1, on the reverse strand, counting down.
GCGGTAGTTTTTTGATTGTCAACACTTTCTGCACCTTAACATATGACGAAAAATCTATCGAATGCAACTCTACTTCGACCTCCTTGAATATTAATGACGATTCACTACTACGAGTCTTTAATGACACTGATTTTGATTTTCCCTCAAGGCTTAAGTCATCAGCCAGATCATCAAAAATGATGGACGTATCTGACCCACTATCTAGAAAGGCGCAAGTCTGAATGGTCTTCTCATCATTTTTTATTCATACAGGCACTACTGCAAGTGCTACTGGTCTCTGCATACGCTTAACACTTCCCTCCATACAAAACTGAGTATTATTGTAAACATCACTATTGCTAACTCTCTGTTCTTATAGCTTCTCGTGTAACAGGGTATGATGTCTCCGACCGCATCCTTCAACAACACATGATATCGGCGATCGACTGTTTTTTGCTACATGGTTAACCTTCAGACAAACATTACATAACTTGTGTCTAACAACGAATTCTTCCCTTTCTCTAACATTCTTGTCTTGGAACTTCTGACACTGATCTAAAGAATGATTACCTGAGCACTCCAAACAGAATGAATTAAGAAAGGGTACATTGTCATCATTAGTACTCGCATATGACATCCTTGCTACATAGTAATCTGTATTAATTCTACCTTTTAGAACCCCGATATCCCTACTGTCACTATTACTACCGCGGTTGACGAGTAACCCATATCGAGTATTAGCCAAATCGGCTTTTTCCTTTACAAAGGCAATAAGGTCGGCACACAGAGGCTCACGACCTCCTCTGATAATCTTTTAAGCCGTCTTTAGCCACTTTTGTTAGACATGCGTTGGCAGTTTCGAAACCATAGTTTCAATAGTTCTTGTAGAGTTCAGGTCAGAAACGTGATTCATTTGTTCGAGAGTCAAACAGTATGCTTGCATTTCTCGGGACAATTTTCTTAAACCATCTGGTTGGTTCCTTCTTATATTGGGAAAATTTAACAAGTTGTCCATGAATGTGAGTGCTATCAAGTGTTTTTGACCAAAGGTTTCTTCAAAAGGTTTTAGAGCTTGATGATAGTCTATCTCCGGTTCTAGTATAGCACAATGAAGATTTGCAGCGTCACAATATTCATTCAAGTAATTTAGTTTAGCTCTAAATCCAATACTCTCACTCCCGATACATTCCCTGAAATTTCTAATAAAATTCCAGTAATTTGTCTGTGTACCTTCGAATTTTAAGATTTCTCATTTTGGTAAATGCAGATTTTTTAATAATACATCCTTGCTGTTGCTCACCAATCGACCGAAACACTCACTCTTCTGGAGGCGTAACTTTTATAGCTCAATTTCTTTTTGTAACTGAGTTATACGAAATCTAGCTAACTCTAATTCTATCATGCTATTAGTTTTGAGTTTGTCCTTTTCAACTTGGTCCTCATCATAAACTCCCAGATAACTGTGAAATCTCATTGGAATCGTAGTATAATTAGATGTCATTACAGTAGGCATATCGAAGTTAACTGTTCGAAACTTTGTAGGAATATATTTCCTACAGGGGAAACTTTAAGCTATTCTCTAGACTGTCGAACACACAGTATTGATTTTGCTAAAGTCAGAACAAGTAAGCTATTTGGCTTATTAAACATTATCTGTTTCGAAAAACGTAAATTAACAACGTCAGTATGCGAATAAACAGTACAGTCTATTACATAGGGAAAAACAAAGATCAGTTTGTCAGTCAGCGACGACGTAGGACTAGGCACATATATGCATCGGTCCAAGTTGCCATGCCTCGTTAGCACAACAAGTTGAACACCGAATTCATAGAATTAATAAATTTAGTGGTGGTAGTATATAAAGAGATAAAGAGTGTATACACCTACACCATTGTGATCGATTCTGAACTATGTCACACAGAGTCTCCAACCATTGGTTACGATAGTCACGTGGAGCAAACTAAGTAGTCTGCTAAGACTAGAAGTTAGTGAATTTATGGACTGATGTCACGTTTTGGTTTGGCCGCCCCTAACTCTCTTCCAACCATCCCCTACACTAGTCAACATTGCGCGTCGTGGTAATCGGTGTTCAGGCATACGTAACACATGGCCCAACCATCTCAGTCGATAAAGATTCATCACCTCATCAACTGATTTACCATCGTTCCCTAATACCCTGCGTCTAACTTCACTATTACTTACCCAGTGATCCCAGCAGATGCGAGCAATATTTCTAAGGCATCTGTGGTGAAATACTAGTAACCTACAATTATCTTCTACTCTTAATGTCCATGTTTCGCAGTCGTAAAGTACAACAGAGCAAACTGCTGCGCAGTATACTCGTCCCTTAATTGATAGACGGATATCTCATCTTCGCCATAGGTGACGTGAGTTGGCAAAAGCCAACCGAGCTTTTTGAATCCGTGCTGAGATTTCCTCAGACACCGACCCATTGGGGCTGATCAGACTTCTAAGACAAGTGAAGTTGTCCACGCGTTCAACTACTTCAATCCCGATCCATAGTTCAGGTGTTGACACAGGCCAGTCCTGGAGTAACAATTTACATTTGGATGGGGAGAAACGCACTACAAACATCCTGGCATTATTACTCAGTTCTAATAGAAGACTCTGCATTTTGTCAGCGTCTCCACCAAACAGGACTATGTCATCTGCGTATTCTAAGTGGGTAAGTGAACCTCCTGGTAGGAGATCAATTCCTGAAAATTCAGTCGACGAGAGTGTTATTTCCAGTAACAGGTCTATAATGAAGTTAAACAAAAATGGGGATAGTGGACAGCCTTGATGGATACCACTTGAGGTTGTAAAATCATATGACAGTTCGCTATAAGCTCTCACTCGACTGATAGCGTTCGATTAAAGAGCCTTCACAAGGTTTATGTACTTCTGAGGTATACCTTTCAATGACAGACACTGCCACAAAACCTCTCGGTCTACAGAATCAAATGCTGCTTCCACTCAAGAAAAACTATCATTGTCGGACGCCGATAAGCATGTCTGTGCTCTAAAACTTGACGAATGGTGAATATGTGGTCGATACAGCCACGACCAGGTCTGAAGCCAGCCTGATTTTCTCGTGTTTGCAGTTCACGAGTCTTAGTTAGGCACCCGATAATTATTGAGGCTAGTATTTTAGATGCTATGTTAGTCAGACTAATTCCTCTATGGTTATCACAGGATGATTTTGACCCCTTCTTATATATGAGGGCAATCAGAGATTGTGACCAGTCAGATGGGATTACATCCGTCTCCCAGATCTTAGCCAGAATATTAGTCAACCTAATCGCTAAAATTGGACCACCATATTTAAAGACCTCTGGAGCCGATTCATCTGAACCAGGAGCTCTTCCTCGTTTCAGAATACTTATAGGCTTTTGAACTTCAAGTAGGGTCGGGAGGCCAACTTCATTGTTTCATTCAGGTTTTCTGGGAATAGTGGGTAGTTGTGCAGTAGCTGAAAACCAGCTAAATTGTTCCTTAAAGTGTTCTGCACATCGTTCTAAACGTTTGGGTTGAGAGCAGATAGGGATTCCGTCTTTTTCCGAGATTGTATCACCTAGACTTGACTTCTTAATTCCGGTTTCTTTTACTATAAATGATATACCGAACAATAACTGGAGAATAGGAAAAATGAGTCAACAAGAAGAATATTGTTTTAGAATGAACATAAAATTGTGATTGGTGGATAAAACAAAGACAGTCATACAATGTCAAAGAAGTTGGTGTGGTGGTAAGCGTTTCACCTTATCATTGGTGTGTTTGTTTATCAATCTCACCTTACAACCCCCTCTGAATTATAATTTAGTTTTAAAAAAATTATGTTGGAGTCAACCATTAAAAGAAACCATCTGACAAAAACCATTCCCGTTGTCCACCCATTTATTTATTTATTTAAACACGTAAATATTGGTACAAATGGGCACCAAGTTATAAACTGACCGCCACTCCGCTTTTTCAAATCAGTCTCACCATCCGAAAATAATGCACAATGAGGAAATCTCTGGGACGATGCTCGTAACTTACGCACAAGCCAACGACATCGGTGTTTTACGGTGATGAGACTAATCAATGTGTCTGAACACACAATGCCGAACTTCCTCACTACCCGCACACTCAATTCGTGTATTCAAATCCTTGACCAGCACTAAAATATCTGTCAAACACAGGCTTTTGTGGTCGTCTATTTGATGTTATAGCTCAGTATCAATTCATCCATAAATGTGTAAACACGAACCCTCGTGGAAAGTATGATACAGTGAAAAAGGAAACTTGCTCCTTATACTTACGATTCAAAAGAGATAAAATTACTGGAATAATTATTCACAGAATTAATTCCGTGTTGAAAGTTACCTACACAGCAGCGAAAACTGACGACAGTGTGTGAAACGAAATGACCACTCAAACAAATTAAAATCGACAACTTCTCTTTTCTCAGTAGGTTCGACAGCATTTATCAAATTACATGTAAGTGCTAAAGCACATACACTGGAAGAACTGGAAAAGAGCACATGTTCGCATTTCTGAGCATGTTCTAAAGAAATTTAGGCTGAGAGGGACTGGGACTTTCAACAGTTCAATGACTCGGCATTTACTTGACACCGGGCATACAATTGAAAACTCTCATCCTTTTAAACTTTTTAGCAAATAAAAAAGTAAATATATATATGTACTCAAAAAGATACAGTGATAAATTTATTACTACCCTGGTAATCCATGTTTTTGTTTCAGTTTTTTTTATGAGCTTTATTTTGGTTAATATTCATTTTTTTAATTATATTCCTCTCCCACTACCTAATTCTTAAACCACCCCTTCACTCACACACGTCCGCTCACTTGATCCTTTCAAATTATGTGGACTTTTCAAATTTTATTCAATTATTACGTAACCCATCCTATTTGTCTTTAATTCCATGACTCCTCCATTACCTCTAAAATTATCACACAATTTATCTTATCTATCTCTGAGCTCTACTCAACTATTACACCACCCATCCTTTATGTTACCTTGATTTTAACACTTGATAACCTCAGACCTGTTCTTGCACAAATATATATCACAATTGATCGATCACCGAGTGATGATCAATGTCATGTGTGTCAAGTCCTACTTAACGCAGATCAAATGCTATCGACCAAGTTACAATGTGGCCACTAGTCTAGGTGGCTCGACACTACGGGCACTATGTTAAGATAAGATGGTGGTTGGAGATGGTCAACAGGAAATACTGGACCCGGGTTACGTGCTATTTGAAACTCGTCAGCAAGGTGTGACTTCAATCTTGAGGGAACTGGTAACCTTTTGTCATTTCAATCCTTTACATTCACTTATGTCAACTGTTCCATACTATTTACTATCTCAATGCTAAAATCCTAATACATATTCGGTTGTAAGCAGCTGACGAGAAACCACGAAATAAAATGAATGTAGATTATTCTGTATCAATATTTGTTCTGGCTTTATTTCAATTCGTAAAGGGAAATAATTACATGAAATGACTATTAACAATGTGGATTCTAGGATGCCAAATACGAGACATGGTGAACGGTTCTAAATTTGCACAATTTTATAAGTAGTATTTCAGTTAAAAAGATTTAATCGAATGTTTGGGAAACGAAGTATTTCCTAGCAGCGCTTTAGTAATAGATATCGTATAACTGAAAACCACATTGCATAGCTGACATACAATGAGAAAATTAAACTGTTTAAAGAAAGACAACTTGAGTAAACTAACCGAAGAGAATTAATTCCCTTCTAATTTATTTATCCAAGATTATTACAAGGTACAAAATCTATCTAAAGGCTAAGCAACCAATTGCTTCTCCCCCAAATTTTCTAACACCAGTTAAAGAGTGACACGTGGGATGTTCTGAAGATGCCCCATGGAAAGGCACTTCATAGGTAAAATAGCATAATGATATATTACCCATTCAATCTGATTATCACAAGACTGTCACTGCCATGAGATACAAGGGTGGAACCGGGAGCAAAACAAACCAGGTTTTCTGTAGATTGGTCGATTAGACTCTACTAAAAATATATTCAATAAAACATAGAAAGTTAAACGATGAAATGAATGTTCATGACTGACGGATGCAAGGACCACTCTCCGATCTAAGCTAGTAATGTGAACTATGTTGAAGCTGTCTGGAACCGAATGAAAATAAGGTACCGCAATTTGCGCGGTAAATCAACATATCAAGGCGATAATAAGCCTACTAAAAGCACTGTTTCTCCGGTAAACCTAAAGTATACAGTCGAATAATAGTGATTACTTTAACATTATGATCAATCGAAACGCCGTAAGTACGAATGAATCACCAATTATGCTAATAATCAGTATGAGTATATAGTTTATGTTCGATGTCAGTTCATGACAGAAACTCTAGACGATCTTCTAGCCCTAACACTGATTCTTAATGGTATTTTGATACTTCAAACACCAATTTCCGCCTTTCTCATTGGTTCAGTCGAATATTTTAAGTCAACGGAACGAAAGGTGAGTACTTGATAAATCAAAATATGAAGGCGATAATTGGCCTACTAAAAGCACTGCTTCTCTGGTAAACGTTAAGTACACCTTCGTACGACAGTGATGTTTTAAACGTTATGGTCAATCAAAACTCTGCAAGGACGAATAAATCACTCATTATTGATAAGAATAAGTATGAGAATATGGTTTTAGGATCCTCGCATTATAGCTGATGTCAGTTCATGATAAAAACTATAATCGATCACCTAACCCTAACATCGATTCTGAAACGTATATTGATACTTTAAACATGAATATCGGCGTTCTTCATTGGTTCAGATGTCTATCTTAGGTCAACTGTTTTTCTTTATTAACATGACAAACAGGAATGATGGGCTTACATTCATTATCAACCTGAAGCGATATCGAGATTTTAAAATGACTAAATTCTTTCCTGTTGACAAATCCCTACACGGTGGAAAAGTAATAGCGACAGATCAAGGCAACAGAAATTTCAGAAGTGTGGTGTTTAGTGGTTTCATAGAATCTTCTAATAACCGTCTAATCTGAAACTGATACAGAATCATACCAGGCATGAGATTACAAAGACAATTCGTCCATGGGTGTAGAACGCTTTTACAGTAGGTGTAGACGGAATACTTTTGGGCAGGAATTCATTGTGAATCGCATTTCTAAAGAAAAAGCTTAAGTTTTCCTCAAAACCAATTTATTTGTGAATAGCTGAAAATGATTGCTGTTATTTACGGAAGAAGTGAGCTTTTGAACGACATGTCGAGTTAGATGAACTGACTACTTAGTAGGGAAGTTGCTACCTGTACTGATCCCACGCAAAATGTGATACTGCATACTAATTCCACTAACTTTCATCAGTACCGTTGGTGGTGCCCCTAATCGTTTAATATTTAAAACCCTAAGGCTCGCTTCACTTCATAAATTGATGACAGTGAGTTGCAGTGCAGCTTTGTTAGTCGAAAGAATATGTATGGTTAGGTCTTCCTTTCTATTGAGACAAGTAGGATTAAGCATTATATGGAACGGTTCAGCTACTCTCCATTCATTTCATTTGGAAGTCTTTTTGTAGTATTTCGATATTTTTGAAACTGATTTGATGATTGTTGAAAATGGCGTAAGCTGCTATCGCCATTTTGACCGAAATGACATGGCATTAATTTATTCAGACCTGTTTTTGATTGATCGCACCTGATATTCGTGTTGTTCCGTTGTACTATTTAGACTTAGATTAAGGTTAGTTTGGTTATTTGTTTTATGAAGAAGTAGCTTACACTGAGTCACAAAACGTCAGAAAACCTCATTTTTCTACTCGTTGGGAGATTACAAATGTATTATTCCTTCACAACAATCGACAAAATGTTCACTTTATTCAAAATATCAGCAGAAAAAAATAATATTGACTGCATAGGTGAGGCTACAACTTCAAACTGACAGGATTTTCCAAGAATAACTACTGAGAGGACAATCTGTACTCTTTCCTGATTATTACAGTGCTTCATAAAAACACTCTGCACTGAACGTCGTACAGTTAAGATAGCCTCGGCAATAGACATAATGGAAGGACTAACTAGTAACAGATGTTAATATGAATAGACCTCTAGTGACAAGTCATCTCACAGCTATTAATAGCTAACAATATCTAAGGACATTTTTTGAGATTTTATGAAATAAAGACTATTTCGAAGAATATATGGAGACATTCTAAACCTTTTTCAGAACTAGAGGATCCCTTGGTAAGTCCCAAGACTGACAAAATAGTGAGGATTTTGGCGGCGAGACTAAACTATACTGACGATCTTTGAACGAATCTTAAATGATCCTGTGAAATATTAGTCAATCAGAAGGCAGTTAGTACACAGTAGAAATATATTTTACAAAACTCAAAAATTAAAGGGTATACTGTTCTATTACATGACTCAAAAACTTTTCAAGGTCAGATATAGGTTCAGAAGTTCTAAAGTCATAGTACATATGGTACAGGAACACATCCATATGGCTTCATATGCGTCGACCTCTGAAACCATGATAAGGTCTCAGAAATTCTTTTAGCTTCGACCACATAGCTTCAATGTTGTTGGTATATTGGTAAGGTTTAGGGTTTAAGGTTAGAGTTAAGGTTTAGGGTTAGTGTTTAGGGTTAAGGGTGAGACAATAATTTATGGACGACCTTTGAGCGACGCTAGAGTGACCCTGATTTTTGTCAACGTAATAACTAAGACCAAACGAGGGTTATAAACCTGTGTGAAAAATTAGAATTATGATTTACAGTTCATGGTTAAGGCTATGAAAGTGAAAATTCGAATGCTGAGAGAAGACGATGGTTTGGAGAATCAAATAAATAAGTTAATTTGATAAGAAATGCAGGCAGTGTGACAAGACCGAATGAAAAGGGAAATAGAAGTAAGAATAGACGAAATAGAGGTAAATAATTGTTGAGTGACGGTGATGGTGACAGTAGGTAAGTTACGAGGCATGAACTCAGCACAGTTGATCCGAATACGACCTGCTGATCCATGTACCAGTAGGTAGTTATCGATTCCTCTCTTGTAGCCACCCTACTAGGAGTTTATGGACACTTCGACTGAAAGGCATTGAGAACGCAGACAACTGCCAACGAGAATAAGTGAGAATGCACATGAGCTTTTGATTTTGATGAGCGATTAGTCGGGGATGGACAAGAAGGGCGTGATGGTAATGTTCCGGTACGTTGTTTGCTTTTGAGTGTCATTTCAAAAGGTTTGGTTATAATCTATAGTCAACTGTCTATTTCTCTATTGCCGCGGGGTGCTTTGGAAGCTTGAGATAATGATATGCTTCTTTTCTTGAACACTTTACCGTTAAACCTTCCGTTTATACTGGTGCTCCTGAGCGCTTTAGTTGCTCCTTAGCACGTCGTTTGTGACCATGATAAATGTGAATATAATTTAATATATATGATGAGGGTCAAGTGTAAACGGGTTTGATTAAAAACGCATGGAGTTCGCAAGCTTGCTCGTGTAAGGATTCGGATTCATATTGAATGATGAAGTTGAAGAGTTGACAGGTTCTCTTGGAATTCTTGTGTCGTTCCGTAAACGAGTTGCGCTGCAGTGTGGCCAACGTCAGCTTTCATTGTATAGCGAATATCGAGTAAAACGAGTGGAAGAATGTCGGTACACTGTGAAACCTTTTTAACTAAGAGTGAAGATTTAGACTGTCAGTGAAAACATGCCACTGCTTTCAAAGTTACGTCCTTGATGGGTGAAACGATGTACACATGTCAAGAGATATGAGTATCCATTTGGATCTAGATAAGGTCCTACTAACTCCAGATAAACATGGCTGAAATGAGAATCTAGGTTTTTGAAAGATTCTAAGTGACATTTGTTGTGTGTAATTACCTTCGATTTCTGGCTGCCTGCACAGGAGCTTGTCCACTCCTTCACGTCTTTATTCATAACAGGTCAACAAAATCGTTCTGCTATGGGCCTGATGGTTTCAGGAACGACAGAATTAGGAGGTTTGTTTGACATGTTGAAGATGTCGCATACATAATATTTTTGCAAGATTGTGCGATCCTTATTTGAGCATTTGTCACACAGTGAATTTTCCTTTAACTTTCCGGGAGCTAGTTCGAGCGCTTTCGATCATACAGATGGTTTTGTAGTCAAGATGTTGTGTGTAACATTACTGGTTACTCGCTTTTGCTATGGTTCAGGGTGCTATTGCAGGATCTGTTGACAGAATGGGTCGTTCATGTGCTCAATAGTGACTCGGAACAACATACGACCGGAAAATGGCGGTACACGAACAAATAATTCAATATTGTCATCTACCAGCTCTTGTTTGCACGTGTTGATGAGTAGTGTTCGGTGTTGTAGAAACTCTGTACTAATGACTGACAACGAAACATTTACAACAACTATGACCCAGTGAGTTTTCGTAAACCGACGTTAAGATAAACATATAGTTCGCAGCTTAAGGATTTATGATTTGAATTTGCCAACTGTAAGTTTTAAACTGGTTGTTTGGTCTATTAATACAATTTGCAGGAAGAACACACACTTCTGAGCCATTGACCACGAGGTAGAGAACTTTCGTCTTCACATTAGTGGTATACGAGAGATGGCCATGTTTGCTGGCTACGCTTGTCGTAAACGATTGCGAGCGTTAAAGTTTCTCATGGGTCTAAAAACTTATATTATTTTAAGACTGGCTTCCTCGAGGAATGTGTGGCACCCACGATTCAGATTAAATTAAAAATGACTAGTCATAGTATGAAAGAGGTTTGTGACGTCATTTTGTGTTGTTCATGTCTGTTCTTTGTCAGAATAAATATCGGCACTTGGGATTCTGGTGATCTTCAGAACCCGATCCGCAGATGCAGCCAGTTTGTTTATGGAGATATTTTAGAATGAGACAAGAACCGCTTGCATCTATTGGCAAGCATGAACAAGGGGGGCTGTTTAAACAGGTCTTCTTCGATAGTCCACTGACCACTAAACTGTAGCCTGCGTGAAAAATCTTCTATTGCTAAGTCATCTTGCAGCTCGATGGTGCGGAAACGTTTGTCTAAATTTGTCGACACTTTTAAGAACTGCACTTTTCAGTGTTTTTATGTTCCGGAACATCACTTATCAACATATTAGGTGTTGCCCAACGGTTTAGATCAAAGTCGCAATTCGTAACAAATAAAACTTAAGGAGTGATAGATGATTTTCCGACAAGGAATAGTTATACAATTCACTGTTTTGTGTAACAGATTACATCGGACTCATTAGTGTAGATTACTAACGTGAATGATCTGTATCCACTTCAATCTTCACAGAATCAACTTCGCGGAACATACTTATACAGGAGGTGACAACTCTACTGAAGCTCGGTTCTTTACACCAATGATGATCTGGGATTATTCAAAAATGTGAAGTCGGCAACTCGTCGAAGAAACAGTTAGACGCCATCGCGCTTAGACTAGAAATTCACAACTGAAGAATTATTAGTCGACGACCTATGAATTTTGGATCTTCTGGGTAAAAGCGGTCACGCCGTTCTATTCTTCAGTTTTGTCAGCGAAAATGAGCTAAGATATCTCACCAGCAACAGGCGCTAGAATTTCAAACGGTTGAACGTGTTAGCTTCACATCACTATCAACAGCAGGTGGATTGATATGTTCACCTTCACCTTTACTGCACACGCTCTTATGTGCTACGAAGTATTCATTTCCTCTTACGGTCCCAAAAACCTAAAGAAAACCTACAATCCTCAAGAATCACACTCATCATTTGCTAAGTCGCAAAAGACACTGTTCAGCTGAATATAAACGAACTGATATCAACGGCGCGTACATTGTAATATAAACATATAAGGAACATATGCACAAAAGCAATAAGAGAAAACAAGCCTCAGTACCAGACCAAGGTCATCGTTTAATTTGCATACAATCCGAAGAGCTTATTCACTTACGCTGCTTCTCTTCAACAACGCGAAACTGAAGTTTTCCAACTGCTAGGTCCAATTGGTCCGATTAATAACGACGGTGATGCCGTTAATCTTTTGGCTGAACAATACTCTCTGACATTTCAACCGACCCACATCAACTACACCGATGAGGGATTCACCTGCACCTGCACAGGACTTTCCGAAACGGACCTGATAATACCTTGGGGCTCCGTAAACTGCAGCACATAAGAAAAGACATTTCTCCTGGTCGGGATATAGTTCATTCTGCTATAATGAAAAGAGCAGCTTCATTCCTGGCAGCACCACTTTGCGTGATGTTTTCACACTTCCCAGGCCGAGGCAAACTACCAGAAATTCGGAGGCTGGCTCACATCACACCAATTTTCAAATGAGGTCGACACAGTGAACCCCCAAGCTACCGACCGCTGACACTTCTCTCCGTACCCTCCGAAATTATGGAGTTCCTAATTTGCGGTGGTATACACGAATACTTATTATCCCTCAAGTTCTTCTCACCCCAACAACATGGTTTCAGGAAGGGTCACTCTTTTAAATACAACTTCCTGACTGTAGTGGACAGATGGACAAACATACTTGAACATCAAGGAAGTTTGATGTTTTTTTTCTTGCTTTGTCAAAAGCTTTGGATACGGTCTACCATATGTGTCTTATCCATAAGCTTAGATGATTAGTCTTATTAGGCCCTCTGATTAACTGGCTCGCTTCATATCTATAAGACCGAAATTGTAAGGTCAGAGTTAACTTCAATTTCTCTCAGGCTATGGAATGTCCTAGTGGAGTTCTCTCAGAGCTCAATACTGAGACCTCTGCTCTTCTTGATTCACACAAAAGATCTTCCACAACTTGTTTCGTCTGACTTACTACTTTTTGCTGATAATGTGAAGATTTGAAGAGAAATACGTTACAAAGAAGATATACTAGCACTTCAGGAAAATCTAACTTGACTTAAAAGTTCGGCTGGCGACAACAGACATACATTCAACACTTCAAATTGTGAAGTGGTCCATCTTCGACGTAATGTAGACTAAAGTTACAACTAAGAAAACTCCTCTCTATAAGTATACCAGGTGGAAAACGTTTTGGGAGTGTTGGTACCCTACGGCTTGAAGTCGTACGCCAACTGTGACGAAAATGTCCCTCAAGCAAACCTTGCACTGGTATCATTGAAGCCAATTTTTGACCAGTTTGATGGTATAACTTTCAATATAATTTTCAACAGTTTTATTTGTCCCCTCTTAAAAAGGATAAGGCCACTCTGGAACGTATCCAACGTAGAGCCACGAAATCAGTTTGGGGACTCAAATTCAAACCTAATGAATAGTGCTTTCAATCTCCCAACCCTTACCCGTTAGAGTACAGGCGTCTTGGAGGTGACCTTCTTATGACTAACAGTATACTTAACACATCTGATCATTCCATGAACATGTACATAAGCTTAGTCACAATATTAACCTGGAGAGTAACACTCAGAAACTGAAGACATAACATAGCGAAACGGAATGCAGACACAACGTTTTCGGAGTAGAAGTTGTCAAAGGTGAAACTCGCTGTCCATTGAGCTAGTCTAAGAGACTTCTGAGGAGTCGTTTAGGAGGAAACTTGACCTATTCCTAACGACTAATGATAATATCATATTATGATTTACCATTTTCTTTTTTTTCCTCTATTATCGTTAATATAACTAGGTTTTTGTCTAGAGGTACTGTGATCTACTGCCACTAAACACAGAAGCCCGTTAAGTGAAAGCTCCTTCTATTCCAACAAACCCTTTAAAACCAATTGAACTATTTGAATGATTAAGGTTCCACTCGAGGTATATGGGAATTGTGTGGACAAACGACTAACGCTGATATCATACGCAAAATACAAAACCTACGTGAAGATTATTTGAGCGTTAATCGAAGTGAGATTAGAATAGTGGGAAATGATTTGGTACAGAGATATTCCAAAAGGTCACGTTAAGATTTATCGCGGCAAGCTCACGTCAAAGTCATATTTCATGGTTAGTTTATGTACCATAAATTGCCGTTTCATCGTATCCGGATTCCATGGTTTCTTCAATGACTGCACAAAGCAAACGATGTTATTATAAAAAATATATTTGTCAGTGTGGATGAAAGGAACAGAGTTCGATCACAATTTTATGGGCGAATCGATGGCGTGGAATTGACTGATGAACGCTGGTTGTCATTGACGGGGATCGGTGAGCTGTTTGACTCCAGTGACTCGACTGCGAAATGATTTGGCTAAGACCCATTAATGATTTGGTGGTCCAACAGGTGTAAAAATAGGTTGTCTCCCTTGATGAAGATTCGAATGCTTCAATCATACGTTTCGTCAACAAACTATCTAATATTTGATGAACTGGATTTCGAACGTCGAAAGGGAATATTAATCTTTTGAAAAAGACTGGGTCAACCTAGCATTAATTTTTCAAAATTCAGGCTACTTTTCAATATGCCAAATAGACATGGGACCTGAAGGATGATATCATTCGAAATGAGGCATACGTAGACTACCGACGTCATATTCTTTTTCCAGGTTGTGATAGTGAATGGCATGCTCTTCTGGAGAAGGATGATCACTGTCGTCATCTACATCTTGAAGGAAAGCATCCGTAACTGCGTTTATGTCCATTTGTGCAGTCACATCTGACAAAAAATACTTTAGAGTTATGTCATCACCATTCTTTCTACATAGTGACGAAACATGACTAATGTGCGTTTTCTGTGGAAATAATTATCAATCACAACTATCATATTACCATATGTACTTCTTTCAAACAGGTCTCAACATTGTTCGTACTTGTAAATCGTCGCGATTACATATTAACATTGAAGATTCGTTATATAACATGCGTCATTACGATGATATCACTTTAGTTATTTGATAGATGAACTTTATCAGACACAGTTTGGCTGAATTTAATTGAAATCTAAAAATATCTTTATTTGACCGCTTCCGAAAAGTCTTACGAATTATCGAGGTGGCGCATCAATCATTTTCTGACGTGTTGAACTTCAAGTGAACAATAAGCTTCACCAGTGAGCGATAAACCCGAAGATTTACTTCGCGGGTGCATGAGAGTGCTCCCCAACCTGAAAAGGCAATATTTACTCTTAAAGTGAAGAACAAAATTATGAATGGTACGAGAATCGAATACGTCTTTTATGTGAGCAACTATTAGATGACTTGCTCTAGTTATGCATGTAATATTGCAGTTACATCTCATCTCAGAATTACGTATAAATCACTGTAAATAATCGGTTTAACGTGATGGTAGCTGTTGAGAATCGTGTCGTAATTTCGATGTTCCGATTGCCCAACCGATCACTTGTAGAATGATTTGAAAATTTGGCATGTGAAATCAATACAGCTAATGTTGTTACCTCAAAGGTAGTGTATTGTACGGTATTTTCAGTTGAGTGTTTGTACATCGATAAAGTGAGTGCAAATCATGAGAGCATAGGTTTTAGACATGTGGAGCATAAAATTTTACCTGTCTGTTTCTATGCTAATAATATGAAATTATAGTCAGTGTTTGTAATAAGTTAGCTGTGGAAAAAACACTGTTTGTGTAAATAGTTGTTAGTCAGGTTATTGACTTTTTTAGTTCCAAGTTTCATTGATTAAGTCAACCAAATTCCATGCTTGTGAAATCATAACAAAGCTTTATGGTCAATTATGACCAGCTTTGATTCGGATATTAGCTATGCAAAATATAACAAGTTGTGCTGTTTTATATGATCAAGGTTTTCTGATGGTTGAGAACACGTTCACTGTTGTTTATAAGAAATGGCAGAGGTTACTAATATAATAGAAAAAAAAGTAATGCCAATTAAACTGAAATATATTAATACGTTACAAATCATGCTGCATCAATACTCGTTAACTTAGTGCATAACTTTTGTAAGCATGTAAAAAGTGACAATTAGAACTACTAAGGAACATCTAAACTTTTTTGATCTAAAATGCTTCGTTTAAAAACCACCTTGTCAATGTTAGTATTGCTCGCATAAACCACATAACGACAACAATTTTCAGAGTGATTCTTACGAAACACATGCAACCTTTCTGAAAAGGAAATAAAAGATATTTAAGTTAAGAAGTACTGAAAATATAGTAAATTAACTGAAAAAATAGGGATTAACATCGATATTTGTCGTTATCGTGAGGGTTTGTTTCGTGGGTTTATGGTACGTTTTCTCAGATAAAATCATTTCATGTTTTCATCAAAGTTGCTTATTTATTGTCTACTACCAGTGAGAAAATGTAAGATAATGTTTAACTCAGCAGGCGAAGCTTACTCACATCACTCATCTCAGTTGAGAATCCTTCGTTCTTTTGTAACATACCTTATTTAATATGTCTTCGACTTATATTACTTAGCAATGTTTTACGGATAAATGGGTTATGTATTCAGTATTTAAAAAATGAATATATATATATATATCATAAGCACAATTATGAGGAGGTGTGGGTAGCATCATATTTCAAACTTTAACCACTCTTGGTGGTTTTTTGTCACGCGGTGCTTCTATTTTGTCACACCTTATCCAGACGTGTGTGCAGTTGCTTATATCCTTACATATGTCGCTCGCGATTGTGACTTGTAGGAATGCTTGAAATGACACCAAGCGTCCAGCGGTATTAGAAAATATATGTATTTTATTGGACCACAGATAGTTCTCATAGAATACCATTATTAATTGTCTTCGAGGTTGTTGTATCCCAAAGAGAATTACGAATGGCAATATTTGAGGACTAATTATTGGCCAATATAATATGTATATTTCCTATTGTAATCAACCTAATCATATTCGTTTCCTCTTATCACTGTTATCCTTTTAGCACTGTAGAGTGCTCGTACGGGTTTCGTGTCACTGTTCCAATCGATAATTCCCTGCTATCTGTTTGGCGATCTTATCGCGTCACACATCAAATAATCATCCACTCGGCAACAAGATATAACAGAGGTATAGCGGACATCTCTATAGGATAGTAGGTCTCATTGATCATAGTGTTTTGACAGAATGTAAACTCAATGTGACCAGTATTGCGTGTCTAGTGATATGAAGAATTATTCATCACGTGGCTGACCTCTATAAAAATCCGTAATGGCACTAGTGTAATTGAATACTTTTGTATTGACCTTCCTTCAAAACGTTGAATAGTGCAGTGTACAGATGCATGAATAATCCGATTGTTCACAGTAGCGGAAACATCTGTGACAGTGAACATACAGCTCAAGGATGAAATTTTTCTGGTGTTATTAACTTCGAATTAGATCGATTCAAATAAGCTGTTGAGAACACTGTTGCCAATTTATTATCTCTGAGGTACTCCAGACAGAATATTACACAAACAATTCCATGTTTATCTTCTATGTCTCAGAGATGGAGGATGTAAGCTGGAGCATATACAACTGTAAATTCAAAACTAATGCAAGACAATGTGAGTAAGTAAAAATTACGAAGAATGGTCTCTCTAACAAGACTGTGGTTACTGATGGTGAAACTCTATTCAGAAGTGTGTGTGCAGCGACATGTAGTATGTTTATGGATTCAGTAATGTCGTATGAACAAGCTAATGACGTTCTTATCCATGTTGTGCAAATTAGTGTTCATCAGACTATGGGTTTGTTTGAGTGTCACATTATCTGGAACTATAATTTCATCATACATTAACAATGTTAGGAGAGTATTCGGTAGTAAGAGGAAACTAGTGAATAATGAGAACTGTTCACTATTCTATACGCATTTGTAAAAATCCGACATGTAACTCCTAAATGGTATTTGATGTACTCCGGTAGTCTTCAATATATTAGTTCGAAGTCAGACGAACACGATTAGTACAATTAGACGAATCATAATTTGAATTCAAACCACACAAAGGAATAATAACGCATGAAAAAATCATCACTTGTGGAAAAACTACAGACAACTCAGAAAGAGAATGGATAATCATAAATACTAAGCATTGTCTCCGAGAAACAGACCACTATATCCAGGATGATTTCTCTACTAGACCTCAGTCGATTCTGGCCATTGAGTCCTTTTTGAACGATGGTTTATCGTCCTACGACGATCAACAATTGATCGGTGCGCGAAAAAATATGAGTGTATCCCATGTCAACAATACTTAAGCCGTGTCAAAGGCTACATTACCTAAACAATGAAAATCGCAATATGACGATCAGATATACCAAATAGTACTGGACTAGCCGCATTATGATTTAGGCTGAAAATACCATCAGGAGTAGTGGATAATCCATCAACCTCGGCGAAATGAACCGAAAATATACGTTTCAGATCCGCATTTTCGTCTGTGCTGATAGTCCACAGTACGTGTCGCAGGTATAGAATTAGAGAGTTCGCACGATGAAGCAAATCAGAAATAAAAAGTTAATTAGTAATGAACAGCTCTCGCTAGTCGGCGTAATTGCGTTGGTTTTTGGATTTCGTGAAAATGTTGGTTGAGCATATCGTCTCACATCTGGTCTAAAATCATCAATGTCAGCCCAATTTGAACGATATTCAATCCTGGATAAATAGAATGAACGTTTATCTTCTTCTGAATCAGACGACGTGAGGACTTGGTATGTTGCTAATTGTGACATATTTTATGC
>NW_017386008.1:1276204-1277503 GCF_000237925.1 Schistosoma mansoni | reverse complement strand
AATCAGCAGATAGTCGTTCTTTAAATCAGCTATGCATAACATTTTAGAATAGTGAACTTGACTAGGAACATTTCTAGCTTCAACTATTGTGTGTGTTTGTTTCAAGAAACGGGAATTCAAAGTTAGAGAATGAATTCCTGACCCTCATGTCTTTCAACTCAAGTAGACATGAAATGTTCAATCAAAACATCCTAATCTTCATTGGAAGTTAATGAAGGCAAGTCTAATGTGTGCTCTTCTGAAAACACAAAGCTCTGACGGTATAATGCCTGTATCAACAGTCAAATTGTGGAATGAAGCAAAAAAAGAATAAAACTGTTCAAACATGGGGAGAGTGCTTTTCAAAATAGTGAATAAAAATGAAATATGATTATCAGAAGCTCCAATCGTATTGGGATATAATAAAGGAGTATAGTATCTTCATTATTGAACTGAACAGCAGTCCTACATACCAACATAGTTCAGTGTTGTAAACTCTTCCATAAAAAGTACCATTTTTTGTTGAATGAAAACAATCACATAAACATTACAAAATATATTTCATATCTCACCAACAAAATAACATCAGTTACCACGTGAACAACAACGTGAACAACAACAAGTCGTACGTACAGCAACGAAAAAACTTCAACTTATTGAAACGATTAACAAAATACAAAGTGTTTTTAATAAACTACAAGATGAAAACAACAATGTCAGCATGATAAAGACAACCGGTTAGTCTTTTGTGAGAGCCATGGCATTCATTTCTTTTACTTGTAGAACCATAGGCATATGGCACAGCCACTGCACACAACCAAGAAAAAGATAAGTAGAGTTAAGACGATGTGCAAGGACTGATGTGATTTCCATTGTCCACTGTCCACAGTCATTTCTGTTGTCGTATTCTGAAATAGTGAAACAGTACAAAAATTGGTAAATATTAAATATAAACCAAATGAGATTCAGGTTCTTGGTCAGTTTTCTCCAATTCATCTATTATGTGAAGTTCACTTATACTTGAAGTTGTTGTAAAGTTAAACTCATCCTCTTCCGTTTTTGAATTTCTCATAGCAAAACAAACGGTGCCAACCACACATTAATATAATACCTCACTTACACGTCTTTTGTTCTCAATTGTCTGGTTACATGATGACTGAACTATAAAACATATATTATGTACTATTATAGACTAGCAGGAGATCAGATCATATTGACACTTATCTAAATGTTTTGAAAAATAAAAATTTTTTTGAAGTAGCATATTGGTTGTTCAATCTGGGAAAGGTTTTTATATTCAGTTCTAGAAAGCCGGAATTT
>NW_017386008.1:1165338-1276004 GCF_000237925.1 Schistosoma mansoni | reverse complement strand
TCACCTAAACTGCATTTGTCAAAGGATGTCGTTCTTTCACAACTCGAAGATAGGATGAAAGTATAATCCTTTATTGACTTAATAGCTGTTGAAGTCACCAAGCGAATAATCTCGAGGAATAATGTGATTGTGTATAAAATACCGGACAAAGTTGCCATTAAAACTGTAAGGAATTCGATACTAAAGGCACCTAATCTCCAAAACAGTCCATGCCAATGTATCCGACTTAACAAAAGGCATCAAAAATACTCGTGCCCTATCCTGTTTAGATTCGATTCCCATTTATTAGCGGAACGTTTGAAAGAATCTGAACAGCTAGTCTGTGCGCATTCGAAGTTTAAAAACGCTCGTATAGTCTCAGACAAAACCACCAATCAAAGACTAGCGCAAAACCGTACCATTAACGAAAATAACATTGTTGAGGTCACAACAAATGTGACTACGCCAGCAGATGAACCCATCTACCTCACGTTAGTCGGAGTACTGATATACCAATTCAGTGTGCTAGTTTGCCTCTCATACCATTATTGACTCTAGATAACCTGGACATATCTGGTGGAGACACTAATGCCATTCTTTCTAGTGTAATATCGGAAGCTCACATTCAAACACCTGATTCTATTGTGAAGGCTCATAAAAACACTGCCCAATCTAACAAGAATATACCAATTAAGAAGAAAGTAAATAAAAAACCTTCTGGTTCTAGACCGAATACCAAAGATATTTCAACGGCCTTACCAAACAAAAGTATAATTTTTGAAACCATGCTTAAGCCTACTTATCGTAAGGGAGGTTATAAAGACACATTTCGTTCAAACGTCACACGAGACGGCCACTACAACCATCATGAAAGCACGCCTACTATCAGCAGACGCAATGAACCAACGTCCTCCATGATTTCTCCCAAATGTTATAAATAATAAACCTGCAAGATGTAATTCTTATCATCACTCTTGCAGTGAGGAAGATGGTATACTAGGATATGCACCACCAACGCAACCCCAACATGAAGGCACCTGTTTTAATTGTCCACCAAAACAAGTACAACAAACTATTCCACCTTACCAAAATAAGAAATTTTTTCCGCCTCCAGAAATCCCTTGTTCCACTAGCACTACAATTCGCTCATGCTATAGCCCATTCGATCAGGCAAACACATTAAACCGTAGTCCAGCCATATCTAGAACTCATACCATCGTTAAAGATGCTCTTGGTTTTTTTACACTACACACTTCCTTTTTAAACTTAGTACTTATTAACGCGCGTTCAATTCTGAACGAAATTTCAGCCTTGAGAACCTTAGCCTTTCTGGCCAAGCCTTCTTTTATACTTATCACTGAAACGTGGTGTTATCCAGCAGTGGCCGATTCCGAATTAAATATCCAGAACTTTCGACTCTATCTCTGTGACAGAGAAACTAAGCAAGGAGGCGGTTGTCTTATCACATCACGTCTTTTTATTCAGTAATTTAAACAAAAATTTAAATAAAGTGTGTCACTAAGGTATTATCAATAGTGTTACATAGTCTGTTTGCCTATTTCCAATCGGTGATCTCTTTTAATTGTATCTTGTTGCACTCGACAGTATGGATATGCACGGTGTTAGCGTGACATAGATGTTTAATGATAGTGTTGCTGCGCGCTGACTGGCTTATTGTAAACCGATCAGCTCGGGCATTTTATTGGAGAAAAATCTAGAAGCTTTTTATGTATACACTATAAATATATGAACGTTATTCAAATCAGTGGTTGCTGTTCACAAACCATTGTTATTTTGAATACAATTTTAATTCCTGTTCAAAGTGTTCTGATTTTGAGGTCTTGTCGAGTGTCATCGTATAAGAATACTAAGCAATAGGAAAAGCTGGGTCGTTCATTAGCAAAGTACAATTATAACACACGAGATGGTAAAGTAATCTTAAATACTTCAAATAAAAATAAATTCCTATTGAATTGTGCGACTTACGTAATCATAATATAATGATATCTTTCCTTTTGAATGTTTCAGAGTAGCTGCCTTGAATACATGAATGATCATCATCTGACTATCAAAATTTAGAACCTCAGGGTTTCATGATGATCAGGTATTAACAGTATTATATCAAGTGTCTTCTTTAGTTGAATTCGTAGTAAATATAATCGAGGGAACGTCGTGAAAATAAAACAAGCATGCATCCTTAAAATAAATATCACACGATTAGTCCCTGAAGCTGTAATACACTCTTGTTTTCATATTGAAACAATACATCACTAAGTTTCTGATTAGATGTAACAGTTGAAGAGGTATTCACGCTGACGCAATATTCTCTACAGGTTCCTTTGAAGCAATCAACTCTAAATACATATGACGGGCTGTGGCTTTTTTTCTTACAATAAAAATTTGATAACATAATTGCTCAGGCAACATATTGATATATCAGTGTTTGTTAAAGATGAAAAATGTGTGGAATACTTCTACTCCCCCTAATATCAGATGCAACAGGAGTTGCAGGGCATGGGTATAGGTAAGAGCAGAATTGTTAATATCTGAAGAAGTGGGGCTTTTCTGGGCACCTTCTTGCATCAGTCGAACCATTTTTTTCAAGGGTTAACTTAAATGTTATTATTGCGGTATAAACTAGGGTTTAACGATAAATAAGCACTTTATAATAAATTCTGTGTAAGCGTAACGCAAACTTCAAACGTACCGCAATCATTATCTGATTACCTTTTTTGTTTTCGCTCCATATTTTCACCTTGTATCTCATGGCGATGACAGCCTTGTGATAATCGGTAGGATGGATAGTGCACCAGGTTGTCATTGCACCTATTTTTCCTAATAAATGACCGAACTACTCCAATTGCATAGTGTTCTCATAAACAAAAACACTCAACAAGACTCCGAAATCAGAATGCGTTGAACAAGAACGAAATTGTGTTCACAATAACAAATAAAATTGATCAGCAATCTGTCGTTAGAAAAAACCTTCATGTATTTATGTATATGGATAGGAAGCTCTAATATGCTTCTCCAATAATCTGACAGAGCTGATTGATTTACGATTAGTCAATCAGCGTGCTCCGTCACGATCAAGCATTTAACGTACCTTGGTATAGTTTTTTCCCGATGACAAAACAAAAAATACATTTGTACGTGGTAGCCATTTTGGGTTGACTGACGTCCAAAGTTATAGTGTTCAGTCAATACAATGCACGTATTATTTAAAGTGACACTTCTTACAGTATAAACGTTTCCCGTTTGTTCTATTTCACAAGCAATCTTACTTAAAAATCATTCATAAAGCATTATGTTATCGGCTAAACAACAGAAAGGTGAAATATTCATCTTGTGTATAACATATGTCTGATATAATTCATGAGTAGTAGGAACATATTCCATTATATTTTCGTAATATGGATAGACAAGAAAATAAATTTCAGATTCAAACCACTATATGTATGTAATCAACAACAAAATCTTGACATCATTTTTTAATAAGCAGTATGCCAATATTTAGAAGTCATATTACAATTGACTCCAATTAATTTCTATCTGTTGAAATGTTGGAAATTGATAGATAGAAATATCAATCAATCGAAACATTGAAACAATGAATGTCCAGATATGAGGTAATAGAAATTTATACCGACACCTCCCTAGCATACACTACATTGACGATAACTATTACCAAAGAACTATATAAATAATTATTTACGACCACACTTGCACAAATGGACAGCAACTTGAACGATAATCGAAAACATAATGATCAAACAAATAAGTTATAACTGCTTGAATACAAAATGAATGTATTCATTTATTTAGCTATTTATTACTTATTTATTTCCTTATTCATATGAACATAAATATTAAAAAAACGGTGCACCCTATACATGTGTGCCACATATTATGTTTATATTTGGTCGTAAAACATGGTATTTCTAAAGCATTACATGTAAAGCACCATTAATGGTTGTTGAGATCAAAGAATATTCAAGAAACATAGTTATTGTATAGTTATATGAAAGGAGTATCAGTCAGTCAGTCAGCTGCAAAGTAGGATCAGGAACATATATGCATCAGTCCAAGTTGTCATGTCACTTTAGCACAACAAGATAAACACCGGATTCAGTGAAGTAGTTAAACCAATATACATAGGACGCCATAACTAGTGGAATATCAAAGAATCTAGATTATCAATAAGCCATTCGATAAATTTATAAAGTAAGGACGTGAAAACTAGATGATTCTATTAGAAACCAACCACCAAACTCGTTTGAAATGGGATGATAAATGATTACAGTGTTTACTGATATGTGGAGCGAGGTCTTCTATGAATCAACAGCCTAAAACTTTTTCCTCTTTACTTTGTGTTTAGAAAAGTGGTAATCTTTTTTAAAGCGAGAATTTCACTGATGTTTGTTTTGTGCTCATGTGTTAGTGTGCGTAGGTTTTTTTAAAACAAGATTCAAATTACGCTCATTATACAGGATAGAGACTAGACAATACCATATTATTTGATCAATTAGACAGAATGAGGCAAAAGACAACGACAAAGTACAATCATTGATGTTTCTGTAGACAGTTGAAGTCAACAGAAATATGTTTGTTTAATCAAACACTACGATTATATACACTGAATGAAAAACATAATCAATTCTACTTTGAGAATTTTAGAAGATGTAGCAGAAATGATAGAAGTCAGTGTTATATTAAATTGAATCTCTGAATCGAAAAGAATTCCCAATATTTAAATCTTAATCGTATATACATATTACTTGTTGGCTAGTGATGGTTACATGAACTAATCATTCACTTATGTTTGGTGACTGCGTGATTGCGAATTCCAAATACAATAATATCGTTGTGTTTATATCTAGATAGGGCTAATTCGAAGTTTCGTACGTAGAATAATAGTTGAACAGTTTTTAAATATCACATTACTATAGGATCATTTGGTGAGAGAAATGATGAATGTGTAAATGTTTTCTTAGAACATTGAATGTATAGGTTAGCTCACTACTCCAGGCAAACTGTATTTCTATGATACGAAAGTGCTAAGAAATGATCATGCTAACTCTCATCGTGCTCTAGTAACCATGCTACATAGTAACCGCTGATATAACGAGTAATATTAATTAAAAGATAATGGTTTATAATGATTTTGACAAAAGGCCACACATTAGTGATATAATGTACTATTGAAGACAATTCTGTTGTTGATGAAAGTACGAATTCATGCAACAAACGTTCATGTTGCGCTTTGAGCACGAGGACAGTATCATAGCCCAAACACAAGTAAATGAAATGAGTATATCTACTGAAAGTATCATTCACGATCCTGGTAAAAGTCAGAAAATTCACATAATTATTATTATTTACGTCGTCGCGCTGGCGTTGGTGTTGCATTAAGCTCTAGAGATAAGGTAGCACTAATTGATTGAATCCCCAATAATAGTCGTTTACGTGATGTTAGATTAGAAAGCTCCATCTAAACGAGAAGAAATGGGCGTGAAAAACGATGTCTTTTTGTCATCCCCGCCTTTGCCTCGACGGATTTTAGTCTAGATGTAATCGAGGATGAATTCTACCACCAGTCACCTGTTCTTCTTCAGCAGGTGTGCTCGACAAATATTTAGTACTACAACCTGTTTCTGGGTAGCACCAACTTCCGGCATAGTCGTTACTGATATGCCACTAGGCGTCCTCCCTCTGCATTTGAGGCTCGAAATCAGATTGATCACATCGAGAACAGCATAAATGTTTCTGACCAAGGAATCAGAAATACATGTTCTGAATGTCAACAATTAGTGTCTACGCCCTTTTACTTATTATTTAAATACGAAAATAATATCCGACAGAATACGCTTCCTCAACCAAACTGATTTCATTGATATTTTGTAACAAGTCACACTGATAAGTGGTTTCATATTGAACAGAGGGAATCATTACTCATTTTATGACCTTGAAAATTATAATGTTTTCAGGCATTATTGTTAAGCATTGCCTTCATTCATTGTTAAATGTCCACATGGAAGGAAAGTAATGTACTGATGTCTGATCAAATAGCGTCAACGTATACAATGCTTTGATTTATGCACTGAGGGGAAAATACAAATCACAACTTATTAGTAGCAATAATATGTTCTCCCTAGTAAAAGGATTTACAATGTGGACTTTAGTAACATTAAAAACAGCCTATGATGTCTGACAATTACTTACTTCAATCTGCCTACCAACGACTACGATGAAGACGCTAAAGACCGATTATACGACAGGTTGCAGTCGATCTTCGAGAAGTGCCCAACAAAGGACCTGACAATTCTGATAGGGAGATTTCAATGCCTAGGTTAGAAAGGACAACACTGGATACGAAGACGTCATGGGACAACATGGACTGGGAGAAAGGAACGAAAATGGTGAGATATTTGCAAACCTATGTGCCTTCAATAAACTGGTCACAGGTGGCACCATATTCCCACACAAAAACCTACACAAAGTCACCTGGATTTCACCGGATCACATTACACAGAATCAAGTCGACCATATTTGCATCAACAAAAAGTTCAGAAGGACGATGGAGAATGTGAGAACCAGAAGAGGAGCTGATATAGCATCCGATCATCATTTGCTGGTCGCCAAGATGAAACTAAAACTCAAAGAGCACTAGACAACGGTGCGGACAACATCACAAAAGTTTAATACAGCCTTTCTTCGAGATGCTGACAAACTCAACAAATTCAACATAACCCTCAGCAACAGGTTCGAGGCCTTTCATGATCTACTCAATGGAGAGGTGACTACCATGGAGAGCAACTGGAAAGGTATCAAGGAGGCAATCGTTTCAACATGTCAAGAGGTTCTGGGCCAAAAGAAGCACCATCACAAGGAATGGATCACTGTTGGTACACTGGATGAAATTGAAGAATGAAGGAACAAGAAGGTAGCAATCAATATCAGCCGAAGTAGAGCGGAAAAAGACAAGGCACGAGCCGAATACACAGAGGCAAACAAGCAAGTGAAGAGGAGCATCAGAACCGACAAACGTAAATATGTGGAAGATTTAGCGATGACAGCGGAAAAAGCTGCAAGAGAGGGAAACATGAGACAACTGTATGATACAACAAAGAAACTTGCTGGAAATTACCGTTGGCCCACCAACAATTGACGAGATCAGCACGGCCATTAGACAAATCAAGAGCGGCAAAGCAGCAGGACCAGACAACAATCCGGCAGAGGCACTGAAAGCAAATGTAGCAGCAACTGCCAAGATACTCAACATCCTCTTCAGTAAGATTTGGGATGAAGAACAAGTATCAAAAAACTGGAAAAAAGGACTTCTGATCAAGATACCAAAAAAAGGCGATCTTGGTAAGTGTGACAACTACAGGGGCATCACTCTCCTCTCAATACCAGGAAAAGTCTTCAACCGAGTATTGTTAGACAGGATGAAGGATTCCGTGGACGCCCAACTTCGAGATCAACAAGCTGGATTTCGTAAGGATAGATCGTGCACAGATCAAATCGCAACTCTACGTATCATTGTGGAACAATCAATCGAATGGAATTCATCACTCTACATCAATTTCATCGACTAAGAGAAGGCATTTGATAGCGCGGACAGGACGACACTATGGAGGCTTCTTCGACACTACGGCGTGCCTGAGAAGATAGTCAACATCATACGGAACTCCTATAATGGACTAAACTGCCAAATCGTCCACGGAGGACAACTCACCGACTCGTTTGAAGTAAAGACCGGTGTTAGGCAAGATTGCTTACTCTCACCCTTTCTCTTTCTCCTGGTCATCGACTGGATCATGAAGACGTCAACATCTGGAGAAATGCACGGGATACAGTGGACAGGCAGGATGCAGCTTGACGATTTAGACTTCGCGGATGATCTGGCTCTTCTATCACAAACGCAACAACAAATGCAGGAGAAAACGACCAGTGTATCAGCAGCCTCAGCAACAGTATGTCTCAATATAAACAAAGGGAAAAGCAAGACTCTCCGATACAATACAATATGCACCAATCCAATTACACTTGACGGAGAAGCTTTGGAGGATGTGGAAATCTTCACATATCTGGGCAGCATCATTGATGAACACGATGGATCAGATGCAGATGTGAGGGCGCGGATCGGCAAAGCAAGAGCAGCATACCTACAACTGAAAAACATCTGGAGCTCAAAACAATTGTCAACCAACACCAAGGTTAGAATTTTCAATACAAATGTCAAGACAGTTCTACTATATGGGGAGGAAACCTGGAGAACTACGAAAGCCATTATCCAGAAGATGCAAGTGTTTATTAACAGCTGTCTACGCAAGATACTTCGGATCAGATGGCCAGACACCATCAGCAACAAGTTACTATGGGAGACAACAAACCATATTTCAGCAGAGGAAAAAATCAGGAAGTAGCGATGGAAGTGGATTGGGCACACCCTGAGGAAATCACCGAATTGCGTCACAAGACAAGCTCTCACATGGAATCCTGAAGGCCAAAGGAGAAGAGGAAGACCAGAGAACACATAAAGCCGAAATAGAGACAGACCTGAGAAAAATGAACAAGAACTGGATAGAACTAGAAAAGGAAGCCCAGGACAGAGTGGGTTAGAGAAAGCTGGTCGGCGGTCTATGCTCCATTGGGAGTAACAGGCGTAAGAAAGTAAGTAAATGGATTTGCAATGTGGACTTTAGTAACATTAAAAACAGCTGTGATGTCTGACAATTACTTATCCCAATCTGGCAACTGTTTACTTTGAAGTCATGAATATCCTTATTATTGTCGACGATGCACATATTCGTCTTCTCACACCAAAAACATGTATTCGATGTTATTGAGTTTTGACATGTTTCGATGGAATTGTGTTTTGGATTATATCAAATTAAGAGAATACGATGATTTCATTTCAAGTTATCAGAAAAAAATGAAGTGAATAACAGAACACGTCACTATAAATCAATAATACAACGTTGATTTCGGATTTCAGTGACTATTTCATTTACTGGTAATTTGTCATCACATTGAGCAATGCGAAATTCAGCACACTTTCAATGTTTGATGGTTGTTCAGTTTCTTCCCGTGATATCAGTTTTATGACTGAAATACGATTAGCATACCGCTTCTGCATATCCAACGGGGAAAGTTGCTTAATGAACGGAGTATTTGGAAATCGGTGCAAGACAGTCAGCTATTCTCAAGCAGAAAATCCATTTTCAACTATGTTAATTTGATAAAACAACGAAGGAAGAGTGATATTGCATTTCAATTCATGTTTGACATTGTAGTCTGTGTGCTGTCAGTCAGCACACAGACTAGTTGCATCATTAAATTTCATCGATAGCAAATTATATTTTATTCAACCAACATTGAAGTCCATCTAAACATTAGATTATGGAATGATTCTCTCAACTGTCAAAATGATATTTCAATAGTCTTACACGTGATCACGTGAAAGATGTTAGTGGTTACTCACTACACATATTCATGAAAAAGGAAACAGTGTCGCACGATGAAAATCGTCAGTATTTTCGATACTGTACAACTATATATTGACTATGATAGATTGAAATCTGAACACGTGAATTGTTTGTACCTTCAATTTATCGGATCGGTAGGATAAGGTACAGGTTTTGGGAATTACACTATTGTTTTTAAGGTAATCACAATTTCACTGTACATATTCATGAGAAAGAAAACACTTTTTACTATGAAAATCAACAGTATTCTCGATACTGTACAAATATTTACTGACTACGATAATCTGAACACGTGACTTGTCTATAACTTTAGTTTATCGGATGAGTAGGATAAGGAAGAGACTTTGAAAAATATGCTACTGCTTTTAAGGCAATTACAATTTCATGGAATGTTTCTGCGACTTCAATACCCCGGAAAAATTTGATATTACACATACCAAGTGAAAAGTAAAGGACTTTTCCAAGTCAATACACATCCAACTAACTAAGTTCAATCATCTCATCCATCGTTTCGTTAGATTGTGTTTGAGTAAATTTCATCGAAGTAAGGACATCTTTAGTGGTTCAAAATGTGTCCTTAAGTATTTTATATACTCAACGGCGAACTGAAGTGTAGTGTAACGTCAATTGACACTGATGGCTGAATATCATTTAATGTTTGACTGAAATCACACATGAGATTTCCAATTATATAAAACCGAAGTGATGCATTCAAGTGTGAAAATAGTCAATTGCGGTCAAATATGGTTAAACATACCACCGGAAACTTCATACTCCATTAACGTTCCACTTTTGATCCATTTTGCATCAACTTACATATCAACAGCTCTCTGACCTTGGGAAACCAAATGTACAAAAGAATACACATAAAATTTCGATTTCCATTTTCAGTATAACGAGTTGTTTGCTCGATTATGGAGCAAACAATACAAGAAACTATTTAACTATTTAACTGATCATAGATATAGTGACTGTCAAACTACACCCTCCTAAACAATGCTGTACGTCACTTTCTGGTACCGATAGTGAAAAACATCCAACCAGTAAATGAAAAATGATATTGTTCAATTTCTCATTTACCTTATAAATGTGTCAGTGCAAATCCTTCTGAAAAATGTGTTTCAGTGGTCACAAATTATTTCACTAATATTCAATATCAAGTAATACTGTGAAACATTTCATTTATACATTTAAACCGATCATCATACACTTCCTGACCAAATAGATAATGCATTTTGTCATATTATATCATAAAACACTGTATCCAACCTATTCATTCACACTAAATGACTGTATTGAAACTTTTTTCATCGTTCATGACATACAGTCATGTCACTATAGTATGAGGATTGAGCATTGCATAGGACAACTATCAGATTTGTTTGACATAATAAAGTTTTTTTGCATAGAGTAGTAATGTGAACGACGACTGCAGGCTTGACTGGTAGAATAGTGAGTGATTGAATAAATGAGTAGGTATATTGCCTGCCCAATTTATTTGTTCATATATATCACTGTCTGGATCAGTCAATCGCTAAACATACGCTAAACATACGCAAAAGATATCTCCAAATTTCTAACTTTAATTTCGGGACGAAAACAACTGCACATCTTAGTTATATTACAGAATATATCAAGTTAGAAAGTTATAGATCGTCAAATTCATAGTTGGTGGAATTTCGCACAGAGAACCGTACCAACACCATTACGATTCTATCACAACAACTCAAATCTTATATGGATGACGGTTGTTGAAATGGAGACACAGATAGTTGATTTCAATTCAGATAATTTCAGTGTTCTACAGATCGAAAGACCCAATCACATACACAAGGCTTTTTCAGAATGAGTTTTCACTATGACTTTATCACAAGTGATAATACAGTTTTGCTTCAAGATGTGTACACTCCTAACTCAAGTTGAATTTTCAATAAACAGTCACGTTTGACCAGTGAGTTTTCAAAAAGTATCCTGATTTTATTTCAAACAATTTTCTTCAACACTTCAATGATACTTTGACCAGCTTATTCGCACACTAAACAACCGATTGATGTAGACTGTATATATTAGATCACTATGATGGATTACAGCCGATTTCTATGTTGACATAATGATAATCAGGTATAAACAGAAGGTAACATTTGAATAACAGATGATTGTTCATGTAGGTCAGTGTAAATCAGAATAAAAATAAAATTTATTACCCCTTTCTCCACATTCAACTAAACCATAAATTCGTGATTGTACTATATATCTTCCATTTTCCCAAGGTACCTAAAAATAAATGATGCAATTCTGAGTCAAGGTCAGTCAACACACCACCACTCATATCGAAACCGACAAACCATTGAAGTAACATGTCGTCAATCTCATCAACGTATACAAAGATAACTAATCACTCTTACAGTAAGCATACTGATCTCCTCAGTTAGCTTGTAACTATGTTCCATCTAGTCTTCAAAGAACTTCTGACTCCCTTCAGTTGTCAACTTCAGTGAAATTAGATGAACGATCTATCCATAGTGAAATACATTGTGAGATGACAATCCACAAAAGTTGGTAGAAAAGTGATTTTAAATATCTACAATATTGCTGCACGTGAGTTTGTTGTCATTTGGTGAAGTTATGTCAATATGCTCATTTCCATTCATTACAGTTCGTTTACCATAAGAATTCTTTCCACAATGTGTCTTGATTGCCCCGAAACAGTCAAATTGATTCAGTTGAAGACACATGAAAAAACCAGCTCTTTTAATTTATCCGACATCTTTTGTATTTCAATTGTGTTGGTTACCTAATATCGACATTCTTAAAGCCGGACACTGAGAAACAATCAAGATATTTGTATTATGACGGCCTGCCTAAACATCTGGGCTACCTGTTTCCCGTCATCTATATATTTCAACAAGTTATCTAAAATTGTTTGTTTTAATACATCATTATGGATATTAAGCAAACAACCTATTCCGGTGCGTTTCTGAAAACTGTACAACCTTTCGCTGTAAAGGTTACAAAAGGCCTAATCGGAGATGTCGTGTTTTCTGAGAACATGCAGCAAAAAGAATATACATTATTCATATGTCGATTGACTGAACTGCTGACATCCAACTGGCGATCACTGAATGTTTATCATTAAGAGCAGCGAAGAAATAAAAAACGTAAACATGTTGAAATGCTTTATGCTGAGAATTCGATTTTGTACCAAATAATATAATATTGAATAAAGCTAATGATAATAATAATCTGCTTCAAGACGTATGACGACTAACCGATACTCATACAGGAGTAGACCAGGCAGGTGACCACTATATTCTGTCTTATTTGTCCCAGTTTCAGCAGTTTTTCTTGTGCTTGGTCATTTCACTTTTGGGCCTTTACAATAATGGTCTTACTGGCTTATAATCTGCAGCTACTGTTGATGGCCTTTCAAATTTGTTGATGATCTCGCAAATGTTCTTCATATAGAGTAAAATTTCTTGTTTGCTGATATTTGGTACTGATTATTCAACTGAATATTATTCACTGAATATTCAACAGTGAACTTTTCAAAGAGCTGATTTTCAGAAGACGTAGAACAGTTTAACAGAATATGACTGTTCTCGTACAGAACTCTAACATACACTGTTTCTCTTTAATCGGTGCGAAGACACAAGTATTTCATCAGATATCACATCACTTCTTATTATTCATTAACTCAAACAAAATCTAGAAATAAAGTGTGTCACTAAGGTACTATTAATACTGTCAAATAGTCTGTGTGCCCATTTCAAATTAGTGATCGCTTTCAATGGTATCTTGTTGGATTCGACAGTATGGATATGCACGGGATGGTAGATTTATCCAAGGTACTTCAATTAAAACTATATTCCTATTGAATTGTGCGACTTACGTTATCATAATTTAAGGATATCTTTCTATTCGATTGTATCACAATAGTTGTCTTGAATGTGACGCCTATAAATCGAAGATTATCGAAATTTAGAACGTTAAGGATTCATGATGATCACGTTATTGTTAGATATGACACTGAAAGTGTCTATCCACAGAATGATTATATTTAAGCAAATAATTACAGTACTATCCTGAGTGTTTTCTCCTGTTGAATTTGTCGTGTAAACAAAACAAGCATGCACGTTTTAAAATGAATATTAGATGCTTAGTTTTGAGACTGTTTTATACTCTTGCTTTCATATTGAAACAAAACATCACTAATCTGCTAATTAGATTTGACAGATTTGCATTCTTTTATCTGCAAATGAAATGAGATTTGGACATGATTTATCCATAATGATCTATTTATTGCTCATCAAATCCAGTGTGTACCTGCTTATATCGACTGTTCTTTTAATTTCAAAGAATGTGTTCAAACGAACAGTGGATTCAAAATCCAGTTTCCCCCGAAATATTCAAGTACGTTCGCGCTTTACTACATTTGTCGTTTTTTGAAATAAAATTCAATTACGCAAAACTGAACAGAATAAAGTTTGAGTGATTACAATAAATGATCGTGTAAGTGTTAATATCGCACATCTGATCAATCAATCAATCACATTAGGGTTTGCTTAAGGAAACTATTACCTGATTTCTGCCAAGACCATCTGAAAGACAATAAGGTTTCTGAAATAATGAATGTAAAGACATTGTGTTTGTATAACTGCGTAATGGATGTCCGCTTCTTTCAATAAACACACTATATAACACAAAGTGACTTTGAACATAATTTTCCGTCTTGCTCCCGAGTTTCAGGTGAACCGGTCCAATTAAATGGAAGTTTCAAAGATCCTTATCATATTTCAACATCAAGATGAATGTATTAATCCAATCAATTGACAAGAATAGTTTTCTTCTGAAACGTTGGTTATAAAAGCTTTTGGTTAACTAATAGTCCGGTATTGCTTATCCAAATATACACATACAAAATGATTTCTGGAGATTCTGTTATTCTCATTAGACTGTGTTCTCTCAATTAATTAATTTATTCACAGAAATGCTACTGAAGTGTTATCAACTCCAATCACTCAACAAAATGAAAGAACTTTATATTGATGTCTTGTTCTGGTTTGTATCAATCTTAATGCACCAATGGACTGTTCATGATTGTTCGTTGATTCCATCTTTCAAGAAGTGCATGAGTTCGAATTTCATGGTCATACGAATGTGGTTATGAAGACGTTGTTAAATATTCAACTGTCAACAAACGGTGAATTAGGGACATTAAATTTTTAAAAACTAAGCGAGTGACACGAAAACTTTGAAAATCAATAAATATAATTTAAAAGTTTAAGTGCTTGAATAATATAAACTGATTTCTCACACAACATCGTTTATTGTTGTAGCTGTGATCATTTTGATTCATTGGACCAACCAAGAAGTGTCGCAGTGATAAGATATCTGTTTTATAGCATCTTTAACAGACTGGAGAAAAAGTAATTTTCATTTTAGCAATCGCATCAACCGACTTAAGATTTCTACCTAATCAATTACCATCTACTTTGAAAGGAAACAGTGTTTTATTCCACACTTTCACTTGACAGTAATGAAAAGGTTTTGCGGACATATTTGAGGCCATAAAAACACACAAACAAAATAATCACTATATACTGGTCAGCTCTCATGAAATAATCAAGCTCAATATTAAATCATTTATGCAAAATAAAAATGAGAACTACAAAACAAAACAAAATATCACTGAATAATCGAAGAACTCACTATCATGCGAAATCTTATATTCAGACGAAAGACTTTCATGTAGGTTACTGTTAATTATTCCTAAGTACTTTTGTCCATATATTCACAATAAACCTGTTATTATCGAATGAAAAGATGCAATTCGATTGATAATCTACAATGAATGAATGAAAGGCTTTGAAATTAATTGTAGACTAAAATGAAATGCATAAACCATAATACCTTTGCTGTAAGGCCTCAAAACTATTCACAACTTCAACAAAATAAGATATCGGTAGAAGTTTTGGATGTTACAAGAAAGCATGAAACTGATTTTCTGAAGAAATTAAAGCAACTTTCATTCGTGGAATGAAATGGGAATAAACAAAAAAAAGTAAATATTCAGGTTGAAAGAAAATGATTTTCTTACTATCATCGGCAATGTCCACTTTAGTGATGTCCGAGCTGTAAAATTAAAACGCGAAATTTAGAGTGATTTTCTTAATCTATGCAAACATATTGATTTTACCTCCATTGCAAAATTTAGTCGACTCACCTCAAGAGAAACGAATTTTTCAAACTCACCATTAACAGTTGAAGAAGATTTATTGATTCAAATCACCTGGGAGTAATAATAATAATGAGCCTGAATGTATGTATTGGTGCCTAACCGATAACTTACATATTCATGTGATTCGTCTTCAAATACTAGTTTTCTTCCTACATCCAAATCAACTTGGTCACAAGAGGGTTTACAGTCTAAGAATCTGAACGTCAAGCTGACAACCAAATACAGTAGCATCAGCTGACAAGACGAAAATGTATATCTAAAGTGGTTCACATGATAAAACGTCTTATTCCATTGAAACAAATTGACATTCATATGATAAATTGATTAACCTTAACTCTACAGTCAACACTGACCTCATCTTCTTCTTGAAAACGTTCACAAATGTTGTTAGAACGTGACAAAATTATAAAGATTTTAAAGGTTTGTGTTGGTTTGTGGTTGAATGGTTAAAAGTGACCAACACGACGATGAAAAGTCATGAACTCGTATGATCATCAAAATAGGAATAATATATTTGTAAAATCTCAGCGAATGAATTTGCAGTAAATCCAACATTTCGCCTAGCAATCTGATCCAAGCTTTTTAAAGGAATTATAATCGAACATCAAAATTATCGAATATAAATAGGTAGTACATGGTTCTCCGAGTTCACTATACATTGAATAGGTCATCCAATCAACGTTAACACTAAGTCTAAACTAGGTATGTGTAAGAGATGTGTGATGTGAAGTGATGAGTGTTCATATGACATATTGTATAGAAAACGTAAGAGGTGAGGATAAAATTACATTCACATTATATATTATCAGTGAATTTATAAGGAAAACATACAATTTGTAATATATGTGATATGGATCATATCTGTGTCACAGCATGTATAACATGAAGATAATTAAACAAAATAAAAATATAAAAGGTGAAATTTGAAGAGTGTAATTTTGAAACTGTATGTATGTGTCATATTTTAATGTTCCAATGAATTGTTTAACCAATGCCGATAAGACAACAGATTAGAATCATTGAGTGTAATTGTTGTCACTTTAGATAATACGAATTAGATAAAAAAAAACATTAAGGAGTTCAGGTTTTTTTACTTATTAACGATTAGCTGCCATGGCACTGCTAATTGTCTTTCATCCCTCCTATTAATATTGTTTGGATCAGCCCAAATGTCTAGGGCTTCAGCTATTTGTCTTTCTTTGTAAGAATTGAAATCTTTTTAAAAGATTTTTGTGTGAACGAAATCAATTTTTTGACCCGATTCTATCGAGTGTAATGCTATCGCTGATTTGTTATCTAGTTTCCTTACATCATCTGAGGATTTAGGAATGTGTTTCATGCATTGTTTGTGTTCCTTCACCCTCACATTCAGTTGTCTTGATGTTTCACCTACATACGTCGCATTACAGTCACTACATTTGATTTCATAGACACAATTTTGTTGTTCTTCTTTATGTATTGGATCTTTAATTCTTACTAATTTTGATCTTAGAGTATTGTTTGTTCGAAAAAATACTCTTTTATTATGATTATTTAAGAATCTTCGAATATCTTCCGAAACTTCTTTCCGATATCGGATCACCACTGTGTTAACCCATTCCTTTTTCTGTAATCTTTTCTTATTAAAAATGTCGTCTTTTCTTTCATTCTTAATTATTCTTTTAATAAAATCTTTCGGATAATTGTTCATCATTAGGGTAGATGTAATTAAATTTATTTCCGTTTTCATATCATATTGTTCAGTGACACGTTTTTGAGCTCTTGTAATTATATGTTTCACCACTGTCACTTCTGAGAACAAATCAGCGATAGCATTATACTCGATAGAATCGGGTCAAAAAATTGATTTCGTTCACACAAAAATCTTTTAAAAAGATTTCAATTCTTACAAAGAAAGACAAATAGCTGAAGCCCTAGACATTTGGGCTGATCCAAACAATATTAATAGGAGGGATGAAAGACAATTAGCAGTGCCATGGCAGCTAATCATTAATAAGTAAAAAAACCTGAACTCCTTAATGTTTTTTTTTATCTAATTCGTATTATCTAAAGTGACAACAATTACACTCAATGATTCTAATCTGTTGTCTTATCGGCATTGGTTAAACAATTCATTGGAACATTAAAATATGACACATACATACAGTTTCAAAATTACACTCTTCAAATTTCACCTTTTATATTTTTATTTTGTTTAATTATCTTCATGTTATACATGCTGTGACACAGATATGATCCATATCACATATATTACAAATTGTATGTTTTCCTTATAAATTCACTGATAATATATAATGTGAATGTAATTTTATCCTCACCTCTTACGTTTTCTATACAATATGTCATATGAACACTCATCACTTCACATCACACATCTCTTACACATACCTAGTTTAGACTTAGTGTTAACGTTGATTGGATGACCTATTCAATGTATAGTGAACTCGGAGAACCATGTACTACCTATTTATATTCGATAATTTTGATGTTCGATTATAATTCCTTTAAAAAGCTTGGATCAGATTGCTAGGCGAAATGTTGGATTTACTACAAATTCATTCGCTGAGATTTTACAAATATATTATTCCTATTTAATGTCTTACTTCAACTCGGCGCTCAAATACTGTGGAACTATTCGCTCTAATGTAGACGAGAGTTTTTATATATCGTATGATCATTGTTAATGAATCATTATAGAAGATGATGTCATCATTATGTAATTTTCTTCTAGGCTATCGAGGTATATAGGCTTGTAATCATCCACCGTTGAGTTGAAATTCTTTACTCCTAGTGATGTAAACTATTGTGGATATGATTAGCCATACTTTAAACTACGTGATTGATTTATTTGTTGTTCAAAATATGTGATCACGTTTTCATGAACAAACATATTGTTGCTTGTAATAAACTAAGAATCGGTTGTCATTAGTGCATTGTAATAATTTGATTAGTTGAAATGACAGTACCACAAACTGTTTTGATTGGACACCTAAATTCACATTATCAATTTGAATTTTTTTTGCAATAAGGTTAATTCTGCCAGACGATTCCATCATCATTGAATGTGGAATTGTAACTTTTCAAGAAAGTCACATGAATTCTAGTTTACCCACAATATTCTATAACTAGTTGTCTATGAATGGTAAGAATAAAATAGATAAAAATTTCTTTTTTGATTACGTAGCAGTGGAACTAAATGTTTTCAATTATGGCAATTTATGTGGTCGATTATTGAAATAAAAGAAAGATTTTAAATTGCATTGAATGGATTTCTCGATTCACATACAGATTTCTAATCATCACAGCGATTATTGAACCTGAAGTTTAGTAGGAGATTAATAGATAAGACGAAAACTGATTTCCACTTTACTATTTCAGCGAATATATATTCACATGTCGATTAAGCTTATTTAAGTTGTCATCGGTTTTTAAACATACGTGTAAATCATCATTAATGTCCAAGGTATATTTAATCCAAACTTAACTTAATAAGTCAATTATTAGTGAATGAATAAGAGTCTACACATCCTTAAATGAATAATAAATTCAGCGGAACAACTTAAGACTATTTATGCTCTTTTTATATTTGCCCAAAGTAAATCCTGTTACTGTGAGGTTGAATTCGGCACCCTAGGAGGATGTTGACAGTAATCAAATTATTGCTTCATAGAGTATTATATATAGAATTACAGGATTTAAAGACATGATCAATTTGATATAAATAGTAGCATTAGATACAGAGAACAAACAAGTAATATAAGATTGTTCTGAGTTGTGTATTTCAGTAATTATTTAGGAAGTACATTTATGACATGTAATATAGCAATCGTAATTGGATAGCCTGTTGATTTATGAACGTTGTTCTTTAAGATTTATTTCCTTTGACGGATCGAATTATTGTTAATAATCTACACCTAGAGAAAGTACAATGAAAACAGAGAGCATGGAACATTAAAACAATGATTACTAAAATATCTCGACCACGCTTACCACTGTTCATCTTAGATATTTTTCAAATAATTAAGGTTGCTAAGGACAGTGACAGCATAAAGTGACAGTGGGTCAGTGCTTTTACTTATGTAACTCATAAATGAGAATTGCTAGACTATTTGTTCGAATAGTCAGCTAATCTCATAAAATCTTTTTTTCCAAGGTAAACAATTATCACGTTCAATCGATTCCCTCTAATTCGCCAAATGACTCTAAGGTCGTGTGATAATTAGAAGTTATTGATATATTAGTCTAACTAAGAATCCTTGAAATAACACAATCTAGACCAACGCACAACAAAGTGAGCACAGACGAACATTTTGTTACGTCTAATTATGAGTTTTTGCCCGTTCCAACTATTGAAGTACTGGCCTTCGATATTCGCAAATCACGAACCCAAGTAGGCAAGAGAACCAAAACTCCAAATTAGATACCAAGTTTATTCGCAATTCACAAATAATCGACCAAAGTCGTTCTAACAACAATAATTATAACAATTACAAAACAAACATTCAATTTTGTAGGTTGCCGGAGCAAAAACTTCCAAATACCAAACCAATGACAAAAGAAACTAAAATGTCCAAAGGTTAAGTAAAACAAACACATCCGAAAAACACAGTAAAATTGATATACAGTAAAAAGGTTTTATTCAACCAAATGTCTTCAGTTCTCCCGTAACACATATTGGATTTAGAATTCAGAATCACGCAGAAACCAAATACAAGTAGTGAATGATTATTAGTTCATGCAAACACCACCAATCCACAAGTCATATGTATTAGGAATAAAATTTGAAATATTTGGAATGCTGTTCCATTTATCGGACTTCATTTAACAGAAAATCAAGTTCTATCATTATTGTTACTTTTTTGAAATTCTCAAAGTAGAATGGATTATGATTTCTTCTCAGTGTAAGTTATCGTAGTGTTTAATTACACACACATATTTCTGTTAATCTTAGGTGTTTATAGAAATATCAATGATTGCACTTTGTTGTTTTCTGTCACCTCATTCTATCTCATTCACTAAATTATATGATATTCTTTAGTCTCTATCCTGTATAATGATCGTAGCCCCCAAATGCCCTGGTACGGCCGAGAGTGTGGAGAGTCCGCTCTCCCTCTCCAAATGCTCTCACATGGCCAAGCGTGTATAGCCTCTGCCAGGGAAGTCCTACTCACTGTCGTCTCGTGGGATATGTGTTGTTTACTAATATGAGGGGACGAAAAGAGAATGTGCAGCGCTTTAACCGGGTTGGTGGACAAGGTAAGTCCGCTTAAGGGAGTTGGAAAACCCTGATTTCAAACCAATGGTGTACATGGACTCCAGTATCCTGAAGGAATAAATGGCGTGCGAATCAATCGTTGATCACCGGCTACCATGGGACTGCATCTCCTCACGATGCTCCACTGCCTTGTGGAATAGACCTTCAGGTTAAAGGCTGCGGATGTGACCCCCTAAGAAAACCACCTGCTTCAGTCTGGGCACCTAGGCAGTATCTCAGCCCTCACACAAATCAAATGAGATTTGTGAGGCGCGTATGTATCTGGTGCTTCCTTGTACCAATATGTATGTGTTTAAATAAATAAAATAAAAAAATAATGAGCGTAATATGAATCTTGTTTAGAATAAAACATATCGCTTTCTATTATTAAGTTGTTGTTTGTATGACTAAAAGTCACCAACTCTTGTTGACACACGCACACAAATCAAATATCAGTGAAATTCTCGGTTTATAAAACATTACTACTTTTCTAAACACAAAATGAAGAGTAACGATTTTTTGATGATGTATGGCAGGCATTCTACAAACAGATTTTAAGTATAATGTTAAGAATGAACTGAAGTTTGTTAACAGGATCAAAAATAATAACACGTGATAGACTCGTGTATGATCATGTGTAAGAATTACCGACGAATATCAATTTACAGTGAAGTGGATATTCAAACAAATTTTGAAGTGTGATATTGACCTTCCACATTCATAACGATTAGCTTAGTGAATATATAACATCATCAAAATGATTCAACAGAACTGTAAATTCTTCCTCTACATTATACGTAGATTTGAACTCGGAACGTCTTATCTAATAGAATAGTGGTTCAAAAGTATCACTGTGTTAACAAAACTTGAATTTATATTTGGCTTTATATGGCAATGGATTATGAATATTCACTGCTGAAGAGTCTTGAATGGTCATTAATTAGTCTTCGACTATGAGTATGAGGTTGTGGGGATTATTACGTTTTCGATTGAGATCATGCATTGACTGGCCGTTTTTTTTAGTATAGGACTACTCAGCAGTGTAGATTTACGATAACGCACACGGAATCCTAACCTAGGATCTTCGGTAACGCGCGCAGATGCTTAACCTATAGACGAATAAACATGTCGACATCTAACAGTATTAATATCTAACCTCAATCCATTCAGAAAATCGCGCGATTATCTTTCAATTTACTTAATGAAATACCTATCTCTACCTGACACGGATTACCTTCACCTGTCACTGCTTTTCACTAGTACTCCGAAAATACCCTGACCACCATCCATCCATTTCTGTTTATGATTTCTAGGTTGTTTGTAAGAAAATAAAACAAACTTTGTCATGTAGAAATGACTGATATCGAGTATTTATCTCAAAATATTTTTATGGTAAGGGAAATTCTATATTCGATAAGTAGAATAATTACAGTTACTTTGAATGAAATAAAATCTTAGTATTTCGATTCATGAGTCAAATAAAGCTAGACCATCGTGGAAAACCTGGAAGCACTTGACGGCCATTTCGTTTCAGTATACGACCCCTCAAAAGTGCGCATCTAGTTTTCCACTCGCGTGACTTGAACTGAAGACGTAAATAATAAACTAGATTAAATGTTTACTGGATTTCATCATCTCGTCAATGAAAATATGTGAATTCTTTATGAAAATATAAAATGATTGTTAACTTAGATCAACTCGTGAATTTAACTGTTAAAATTACTATAATACCAACAAAATCTTCATTCTTATAATAATCATGTGGTCACTAGTGACTAGATTCAAGATGGATTTCCTGGATTTCTAGTGAGCAGTCGTAACCACTGGAGTTAATCCATGTCGAGTTGAGACAGTTATTCACCTCAGACAATTGATGACAAGTTACGTAAGATCATGGATGGATTGAAGTTAAACATTAGCAGTGATACATACTAGTTCAGTGAACTAGAGATTAGGCGTTAGCCTGAGAGACCGAATGTAGTGATTTCTTTTGCTTTTTTGGTGCGGGATCTTGACTGAGCACTACTGCAAAATCATGTACGACGACGAAACTGCTGTCCGGTGCTTCCAGGTTTTCATTGGTGATCTAGCTTGGATCGATTCATCGTTTAAACTGTCAAAACTACTACAATGTCTACAGGGCTATCATTCGGATGATCATTGAAAAATTTGATCTGAATGAATTTTTTTATAAAACGCTTCTTATGGTATCAATGATTTGTAAATAAGAT
Organism: Schistosoma mansoni; assembly: GCF_000237925.1. NCBI lineage: Eukaryota > Metazoa > Platyhelminthes > Trematoda > Strigeidida > Schistosomatidae > Schistosoma > Schistosoma mansoni. Next base: position 1,252,811 of record NW_017386008.1, on the reverse strand, counting down.
TTAATGACTATAGTTATTGATTAGTTCTTTCATTGTTTCGACGGGAACAGATGTGATTCAGAAAATCTATGGACTTACATGATCTTCTCCATAATACTAACTGATTGGAAAATTATGTAATTTATCATTATACCTTCTATTCAAGTATCTGTATTGATCTATTCGATGCTTAGTTCAAAACCAATTTTTACATCAAATAACTGTGATTTACTGGATTCATGTACAAATGTGACTATCTACATCTTGAATTCTACTGCTAATTGCTGTCCATCTATTCCAAGATAACAGCTACAGGGTAATATTTGCAGAATATCAGCTTAGATTCAAGTAGGTTACAATGATTCTTGTTAGCTCACTTTTTTGTCACTAATGTATTTATGAAATAATCTTTATGAAACTATTTTTAAATTAGAATTTTTTTTTTCTTAATTTATTATTAAAACAAACTTTCGATATAGATTTTCTTCAGATAGGTTATATGTAATCATTGGCATCAATAATATGTTAAATATCTTCAAATTGCAGACATATTGTGATATGTTCTACTGATATATAAGTATTATGTATCAGCAATAGAAAGTGAAAAATCCTAGAGGAAGAAGATTATGAAGATCGAAGTAAAGAGAACAAGAAAAGAGAATAATAGGTATGGAAACAAAGGAACAATCGAGTCTGAGTCAATTCATTGACACTTTGCAAATGATGCATTTACTATGTGGTTCTCAGATTTTACTGAGAGATTCTGTAATTTTGTATTTTACAACGTTTTATTCTACCCAGTGGTGTTCTCGTTCACTGCAACACTGACTTACTACAGTGTGATGTTCAACCATGATACGACATTATTGTATCAAATTACTATGAACTATAGTACAGTATGTTAAGCATAACATACAGCTTGTGATTTTGTTATAATTCTATGTACACGACCATCTACAAACTAATAATCGAAACAGTGTATGAATGCGGGAACTTTCTAGTAGAGTCGTCATCCTGTTATGAAGTTAGTAACTCATCCACTTGTATCAGTCTCCTGTGTTCTTATTTCTTATCATAATAATTGCAATGGTGCCCTTCATGGATTAGATTACTGAAAATACAAACAGTGAGCAGAGAAAAGAAAAGATTTAACTACCTAAATGTCATAAAGAATCAAACAGTTAGAAAAACATTTTCAATGGATACTAAAATCTACTTCAGACAAGACTGTTTGAATCATCAAATGTACACAAACTGGGCAATCCACTGAGACCAGTTTTGATATGCATAACCCCAAGCCTTATCATAATATATAAAACATGATTCATGAATATATGGCAATCATTCCACAAACAGCTTTTTAATATAATGTTAAAGATGAGCTGATGTTTGTTAACAAGATCATAAATAAGAACACTACAGAACAAATGATAGAATCGTTAGACATGATGTCACTATTCACGAATTTCACACTCTTGGAAAATTTAGGATGTGTGAACAACTAAAAGAAAACAAGATAGAAACCACCATTCCAATTATATATGTATGTGACTTTTGTGTTCGATAGAAAAATCTATTGACAAATGGACAAATTGGCAATGGGTTCACTGCAGATTTCTATGTTGGCTAACATTTAACTGGTTAAACTAGAAAACGATCTAATTCAGCAGTTTATACAGAAGGTAGATTACTCTTTACAGATTTTGCAATTTTAATAAGAGCTGAAGAGTTTATATAAAGCAACCAAAGCAGAAAACGTACATGGACAAAGTGTTAAATAGATTTCCTTGGTTTTAAATCTCTTCATTTCTAAATGACCCGATAAAAAATTTATTCATTTATTTATCTAAAATCATAAACATTGGTACATGGAGGCATCAAATAGATGTGCGCAACACAAGTCATTCGATTTGTGTAAAGACTGTTATACTGATCACGTGACCAAATTGATCCGCTCCCAGAGCCTTTGACTTAGAGGTCTAATCCACAAGACAGCGAAGCAACGTAAGGAGATGCAGTTCCATGGTATCCAGAGACCGACGACTGGTTCATACGCTATTTGTTCCTTCAGGATACTGGAGCGCATCTACACCATTGATTTGGAACAACAGTTTTCCAGCTCCACAAGGTTGACTCTCCGTGTCCATTACCAAGTTTAACTTCCGGACATTAGCTTTTTGTCCTTTCAGTTTCCTAGAAAACACAACCGCCACGAGAATGCAGTGAGTAGGACTTCTGTGTCATTGGTCGTATGAACGTGGCCATGTGAGGGCGTTCGTAGATGAAGAGCTAACTCTTCCCACTCTCCACCGTATAATAGCATTTGAGGGTTTTATGTTCAACTGATGCAGTTATTAAGAACTAAACGCCTTGGGCAATACGTTTAGGGAAAAGATATATCGTGAGTGGTTTTATAGATAAATATCTGCTAATTAAATGTAGAATAGTCGATGTAGAAACAGTGAGAAAGCAATCCCTGTTAATGTGTGTATAATTCAGATGAGATCGAGACAATGATATACTAATTTAAAAACTACATAGAACAGCTGAGAACAAATAAAAGTTTGAAAATTACGGCTAGTGTATTCTATAATTATGATGGTGATACCAAAACTTTAGGATGAATCACTCAAACGCTAAACCTAGTTTGAATGAGTGGGTTCGACAGCCACTCTAGAGCTAGTTACAATGACCGAATTTCGAGGAATTCGAACTTTTGTTCTCAATAACACTTATCAACATGGATAAGGAAATGTAAACTTAAGATATTGAACAGCTCACTACTACCCTATCTATTTCGAACTGGTCATAGAGCTGTAACAAGTAAATCTTCCAAATAATTCATCCAGTTGGTAATTTTCTGTTACAGTTGCTTTGATGCAAATTCTTTCAAATCCATAAGCTATAACCATCAGTATTTTTAAAAAGCGTATTCAACTCTTCTATTTACCCTGGCCAATAGATCGATCGCAATGTCAATTATAATGATCAATCATATAAGTAACGTACATACTGTAATGAACGAGAATATAAGTGGAGACAAACAAATGTATTTGAATACAGTAATACAGAATCTCTAAGTAAAATTTGAGATCTATACTGTGAATATTTCATTAGCAAAATATGAATCAATCATCTCAGATTTGATTGTTCTTTCATTTCCGCATTGATAATTCTTTCTTCTTTTTCTCATTTCTTTGATTTTCCTAACCTTGTGCCTCCGGGAACTTGACTTTCGATTGATAATGCATACTGTTGACATCAGTGGTACACATCATATTACAACTTCCTCGTTTGTATTTGCTTAACGTGAAATTGATCTTATTCAACTATTGTTAGTTTCGTGTCTATTACTCAAGTGCCTTTGCATTATGCCTATCATCAAAATTGTCACTAGTTTTATATCATCATAATCATTAGTTTTTATTTGAGCATATGACTACTATAGTTCACACTCACTTAACTTTATTATTTCCTACATTATCCATTGAAAAGTTGTCCGGTTATTCTTATTTATCTGAAAGCAATGATTCAGTTCCTTCTTCAATCAATAGGAATTCAATAGATGATCTTTTTTGTTTATCTACCGTTTGCTTATTTCTGTGAACAAATTTGATTATCTTTTCTTTGTAACATTCATTTTTAAACTGACTATCCTTTCAATTTTTGGCGAATCATTTTTCATCATAATTGGTTCATCATTTAGCGTTTCGATTGTGTGGAAATCATTGTTATATAATACAAATGTCTTTCAATCCTATAAGACTACTTCGTAGACTTCGTTGATGAGTAGTAGCATGTAAACATGATTATAGTTGGAGTACCATCTCATCGAAACATATATGCTCCAGTCAATATTTTTTGAATAAAGGACTGATGTCAATGTATAGATTCACGATGGTTCGAGTTAGACATAATGAAAGTCTCCTGACTACAGTGATGAATGTATATTTTGGCAATATATGAATGATAAAACGCTTGACATATGATATAGGAATTATTATTACAAATTCCTCGTTGAGTGTTTATACCTACTTACTTAATATCTGATGCCTGTTTCACCCCATGCCCAACCCTCCTCCTTTATTCCGGCTTCGGACTGACAGTAACCCCAGAAGAACTATAAGCGGAGTTAAGCATTCATAGCGTAAAGCAATTTTCGCTCACTTTTTTCAACTGACTAACTGAGATAATCTTTTTTAAGTACTATCTTAGATGACATCGATTAGTCGTGATTCATTCTTTTTTTAATCAAGATTTATCCTCTATGATTAACCATTCCTTATGCTGAACAATACTAATATGGTATTTGCTACTTGTATCAACATACGCAGTAGTATATAACATTGAATAAATATAGAATGTTTGGCACAAGAAAATCGAGAAGGAATGAACGGGAACAGAAAGAAATAGGTGTAGAAATGCAGGAACAATCAAGTCTGAGACGTATGACTGATATTCACAAATGGAACAATAAAATTTGTGATAATTGATTGACATTTTGCAAATGAAATATTTACTGTATGTTCCTCAGATTTTACGAAGATGTCTTGTAATTTTTGGTTCAGATACATTCGATCGTCCCCACTTATGTTCTCCTTCACTATGCTACTGAACAATTGTCTATGACTGAATGATCAAACGAATCAACTGAAGCTGAAATGTTAACTATTTAAACTAATAATAAGTAAGCAGTTTGTCGAATGTTTAAATAGCAAATCATATTTCTTATGTATTAATCAAAAGGAAAACCATTCCATCTTAACTTTGTTTTAATTAAGTATTTAGGGGATAATCATCTTAATAGATGGGATTTCCTCATACTTATATTATTAGTTTTAACTTGTCTTTACAGTTCTATGAAATTCATTAAAGTTCTGGATTGAACTACTAGTTACTATTCATCTTAGCATATATATTGCCGTGGTATGTGCTACTGATTTCGACAAATATTAGTAGTATGTATCATTTTTTCGAAAATGAAATGCCTGGTGTTAGAAGGTTTAGAACGTCAAAAAGAAGAGAACGATAACAGGGAATGTTTGCTGTGGTGTGATCTGGTCTGTTTGGTTTGCATATAAACCCAGTATGTTTGAAATACATAATTCAAACAGCAGAGACTGAGATCGGTACTAAATGGCTCAACAGGCAGGGAGGACTAAGTTGGATGAAGAATCGATAGAAACTATCAACTGCTTGTACCGGTTCATATATCACTGGTCTGATCGATAAATCACTGTTCTCTAATTGGCCGTATCATCAATAGAGCTCTACACTACGAATGATGACAGTGATCATTCTAATTGTAAACTAATAAAGGTGTATTTTAAAGGTTCTAATCTCTTCTTTCATTCTGATACTTAAATTATTGTCATTTAAAATCATTATAGTCACCTTGGACTGAAAAAAACGAAATTTTTTAGAAAATATTCATTTTATACTTAATAATATGTCATAATTTAAAGTGATGTGGTATGTGCAAAAATGTTGAAGGTTCAATTGAAGGTAAATAAATGAAATAACGGTATATTATTTTCATGGATTAATTATATATGTGTGTGTGTTTCATAATGATTAGTTAGCTAAACAGAAAAAGAATTTGATAGTAGTAACGTGAATTCAATATTGTGTTTTCGACAAACTGATTTAACAACTGATATTGATTATTAAGTAGTATAACTTTTTGTAGCGAATTTGCCTAACTTGGACAAATATTCCTTCTATATATTTGTGAAAAAAAAATTACTACGAAATGAGCTAGATATAAATGTTCAGTAAAACATTACCCTATAGGTATGTATGCATGAATGTATACACAATGTCTTCATTTTATGAAGTCATTGTTCAACAAAAATGAGAATATCAACGATAATAACACAAATGACTTGAAGACATGTTGTTAATAATTATAACTACAAATTCAATAGTTTCAAATCATGAGATCCTGAGTTCAAATATTGCGAGGTGGAATCGTGGATGTACACTGTTAGGCAGTCTCACAATAGGATGAAACATAAGTCCAGTAGTTCCAGGTTTTTCATGGTGGTCTAGCTTCTCGATCGATCCTCACGAAAATTATTGAATAATCATCAGTTAGAAATTAGCAGTCCAGTCAATCGATATCCAAATAATGTACACACTTTTCGCCGTATATTTCCAGCAACCAAAATATCTCTGATTGTACCTTTGTAACTTTTACAATGAAAATTTGTACACATTTCAGAAATGCACCTAAATAGGTTATGCGAATATTTGCCATAATGATGTGTAAAAAATGACAACCTTGTTAACTTGTTGAAATATGTAGATAGCAGGAACAGATGTTTAGACAGGCCTACTTAATGTACTATGGGACCATGGTGAATTCACATTCCGTTCTGTGTATCGTTTCATATCAATCACTGTCACAATAAACTCATCTTCATCCGATGTTCTGGATAAACACATTCCAATGGATTTCTCTACAAAAAATCATTCTTCTTATTGAAGACTTTAGTTCACACGAATCTATACCGAATACACAATTAACAATAATTTTTATATCAATTTTTACTTAAGTTTTTCTATTATTATTGATGATATCGTATCCAGGTTTTGGAGTAGGGTTTGGCATGATGTTTATCATTACATCCTTCGGAGTAAAACCTTGCTCAAATGTTAACCAGAATAAAGAAATAATTTTTTTTGAACACCGACGTGGAGGTTATTGAATATTCTTTCACAATAATTGTGATGCCTAATGGGCAAAGCCGAAATTCTTCGAAATTCATGTGACCGGTTTTGTAGTGCCGTGCTTCTATCATAGTTCGCTTCGATAACCGTTATTAATACCAATCTTAACGGTGTATAATATCAGATGGCAAAGGGAAGCGGCAACTACATTTTTATTGATAATCGATGCAGATCAGAATGTTGTAAGCACATGAGCAAATGTAAGCGAGCAAAGTAAAAAATGACATGCAGTGGAGATGGCTGGGAAGCCAACTCGAGAGCGAGGCGAAAGATAATGCGTATTGGAGGTGGCTGGGAAGCCAACTCGAGAGCGAGGCGAAAGATGATGCGTATTGGAGATGGCTGGGAAGCCAACTCGATTTAAACAAGCGTTAATCAACACTTATAGTCGGACGAAAATGAGTGACAGACATATGATGAATAAGATACGAAGTGTACACATATATGCTCATGTAAAAGTATAGCCAAGGTTAATAAGCAAATGATTAACAAGATGAAAAGACGACTCAATGTACAAGTGAATTGGCTTGGCCAGCAACTAGAATAAAGTATATGGGCTTAACATATAAACTGATACTACAGTTTCTCTTCTGTACTCCACTGATTTAAAGAACCCAGGAAAGGTTCTGAACATCGTGATAGCAGGTCTAATTGCATAAACTGGAATAGAAAACACCCAGTACGAAGATATCATGGGAAGACAAGAACTGGAAGTTCGTGGAGAAAGAAAAGAAAATGAGAAGTGATTCACAAGTTCATGTACATTCAACAAGTTGGTTAAAGGCGACACAATATTCTCCCACAAACGCATCCACAAAGCTACGTGAGTCTCATTGAATCACACCATGAAAAACCAGATCGATTATATGTGCATCAGTGGAAACTTCACTAGGCCATTGGAGGACGTGAGGTTAAGAAGAGGAACTGACATAGCTTCGAATCACCACCTGCTTGTGGCTAACATGGGACTGAAGATAATTAAGAAATGGACAACTGGGAAAACAGCAATACATAGGTTCAGTGAAAGTTGTAATGTTGTCGATGCGTCCGACCACTTCACCCCCCACCCTTAGTTCAGGTGTTGACGCAGGCCAATCCTGACGCAACCGCTTACATTGAGAGCGAGGAAACGCATCTGAAGCAACCTTGCATTGTTACTCAGTCCTTATATCATTGTTGGATGCCGGTAAGCATGCCTGTGTTCTACAATCTGACAGCTAGAGAATATTTAGTCGATGCAGTCACAACCAGGTCTGAAGTTAGACTGATATATTGTGTTACAAGTTCGCAAGTCTTGATCAGGCGCCTGATAATTATTGAGGCTAGAATTTAAGATGTTGTATTAGTCAACCTAATCACAGGATGATTTTGCCCCCTTCTTATATATTGGGACAATTGGTGATTACGAACAGTCAGATGAGACTACGTCTAACTCCCAGATTTTAGCGAAAATATTAGTAAACCTAATTGCTTAAATTAGACCATCATACTTGAAGACATCTGGACCAGCTGCTCTTCCTCGTTTCACATTAGCCATGGCATTTTGAGCTTCAGATAGAGTTGATGGATCTACTTCAATGTTCCATTCAAACTGTCTGGGAATGGTAAGTAACTGTGGAGCAGCTGAACGATAGCTAAACTGTTCCTCAAAGTGTTCCGCCCATCGTTCTAAACGTCTCATGTGAGAGCAGATGGGAGTTTTCTCTGTTCGCGAGATCGTCTTGCTTACACCTGACTTCAGAAGAGTCAGAAGAGTTGTCTAGTTTTGCCTACAGCCGTTGCCTTTTCCATTTCTTTTGCTTTAGTTGCTCACCACTGCCTACGTTCATTCCGTAGAATTTTGTTTAACCTGGATCTCACTTGCTTTCTCCCTTCATCGTGTTCACAGCCTGATGTGATGAGTTTACGAGAATCCGTCGGTGCAATACACTCAGAAGAAATCCATTATTTTTTGTAACCTTTTGGTTTAAATTACTAATAGATGTTACTGTTTTTTCCACAGCTGCTCGTATATCTTTCCAAGCAACATCTGGGTCAGCCTCGTGTACAGAACTACCCAAATGTGGAACTCAATTGTTCCTGTAAGTTACGTACGATTTTCTCGTCCTTTCGTTCAATTCTGATGGTTCTTCCTAGTGTGCCTTTTCTGCGTCCGGTCAGCCGCATGCAAATGCGTGCCCGTGTCAGAGCATGTTCAGATACTACATATGTATTCCAGAACGAGCGGCCGTCTTCTATCGAGCCTGTCCAACAATGACTGATGGCAATGTGGTTTATTTGAGTTCATCATTGGTTTCTTGAAGTGGGTCACCATATTTGACGATGTCTCTCCTTATGCTTTAAATTAGTGTTTGCTAAAAGCAAAAGACTGTCTGAGCATAGCTGCAACAGACGATAATCATTTTCTGTTGTCTTTGCCGGGATGCTAAAAATAAAGGATGGCCGTCTCATCTTGGTATGAGATTCCTCAACAGTGTACATCCACCATCGCACAACGACCCAGGACCTTCTGTGACGCCCACCTACACTTAACCTCTAGCCCACCGAATCGGCATCCATCGATGTTAGTGTCTGACCTCAATCGATCAATTATCTTGCAGAACTTTTCATCCATTATTTCAGTGATGTCAAAGTATTTGGTATTTCTATGTAACTAATAAATTTTCCCTATATTTGCCTATGACATGAATCTAAACAACTGACTAACGTTAATTTTGACATTTTGTCTGTTATATTTTATTTGAATTCTAGCGGATTCTTACTAAGATTATTTACTGATCGCTATTAAAATAAATACAAATTTTCGAACTTACAAGCAAATTTATATATTCATTACGAATCACAAAAAAACACTTTTTGAGCAAAGATGGATGATGGCTAGTGGTGGAATTCAGGACGCGCGTGTTGTCCCATTCGAGACTCGTCAGCTGGATGCACTCACGTCTCACAGTTGATGTTCACATTAGGACTCGGACAAAGTACCGTTCGCTTCAAACTCCATCACGTTATCCACTCAGCTACTGAGTCATGATGGTCACCTGTTTGTGCAATGGGGTGAAGTTTATTTCAGCTGGTTTAGTTTGCTTGTATCTTCCCAACTATGCTGACGAGTCTCAAATAGGAAGAAGTTGCGTGCGTCTTGAATTCTATTACTAGCCCTCATCTATCTTTGTTTATCAATTAGATTTTCATTAGATTTTTCATTTCGTTCACTATTTAACTTTTCATTATCATTCATAAATGTATTCAACTGATATTTATTTCCTCTTTAACTGGAAATAAATGTATAGACCAACTTTTATTAGTGACAATCTGATACGCTTTTTACAAATGTGAATAGATGGCCAGTTAAGTGATATAATTTCCAGATTGTTCATTTACAGCTATCTGGAATGTCTCATATAGATTATGAATTTGTGTGTATCTTATGTCATGTCCCTATCGCCTGTTAATTATCACGCGATATGATTGCTAATTACTACATCGGCATACTGATCAGACAAATAGTACTTAAAACATTGAGGGTATTACAGGGTCTACTCTAGGTTCTTTTTGGTCCACTCAGATATTTACTTCTCTCATTACCTGACAAGTTGAGTCAGAAACATCCGACTCCGCTATACGATTCATATATTCCAGACAATTACATACAAGCAAACCGGACCGCGTCTTACTATAAAATAGAAAATAACAATTATGCTAGATCAAGCCGAAAAGTTACTGTGGTTTTGACACCTTCCTCCCCCACGAAATAATGTTTGGTCCTTACGTCGCAATGTTACAACCAATATGACGTTCTCAATTAGCATTATCTTCTCAAATCTCACGCATCGATTGCTGTATATGAGTATTTGTAGATACACACTAATATATCACTTGATGTATTCGATCATGTGACTTTGACTTGAATAAAAATTATGAAACATATTCTTTTTGTTGTTCATATCAGAATACAATAAGTAGATATGCAGTGATATGTGTAATTACCACATGTGATTCATTCAGGCTTCATTCGCTTGGAAAACAGTCGAATGGAGAACATGCTTATGCATCATACTCATTAGGATAATCATGGACTTGATTCGGATTCTCTGCCTGTACAAAATCCATATCTGGTCAAACTGGTTCTCTGACTGCTTCAGGAAAACTTGCTATTCCCTCTGATTCATCATACCACTGACTAGGGATTCTACTCAACAAACATTGAATTGAAGAATATTCAACACCTGATACAATAGCATGAGAAATGTGACTGGGATTTGACTTATTCGGAACATATTTGTCACATTCAGTAGAGATAAATTTATTGTGAGGGTAAATGACATTTCATGTGATATTAGAATTTCATTTCACTGGAATGTTTCCCTCGAATTTATTAGGAGTTTCATTAGAGAATAATGGATCATCAGGAACCGAAACTGAACCTAGTGTTTGATCATGATTTGACTCATCGAACATATTATTCTCACAGTTGTAAGAAGTTTCATCAGACGTATGTGAATTATTACGCCTAACCATATCTGGTACAATAACATGGGAAATCTGATAAGAAGTTGGTTGATTAGAAACTTTTTTCTCACAATGATTCTGGTTTTTATTCATCTCTGGACTGTTATGGGACTCTATACCGTTTCTATAAGTATTAGATTAATATAACTGATCATAAGAAACATCCATTTTAGCATTACTTTTAGCGAAATGAACCATGGTATTACAAACTCTCTGAATGTTTCCAGTTTAACCATATTTAAAGCATTTAGAATTATGAAATACACATGAGACTTGCCACAGAACAAGCATTTACTAATGTCGTGCTCATCTTCATGGACTGCTTCTCAGCCAAATAAAGTATTATCCGAATAACTTTAATTTCACATCAAACCGCAACGACTTAGTAAAGTAGTGGAATTTTTGATGTTCTGGCGAGTCATTTTATCGGATTTTTCTCCTTCACAGCATTTGAAATTTGTATTCTCCACATGGTATAACAGTAGTTCCCTGAGAGTTGCATAGCGGAGTGAAATCGGTTCGTCTGGAAGTACGAAAGTTTTTATAGGGCTGTATGCTTCTTTTCCGATATATGCAAGGAAACGAGCCACAATATTAAAATCTTCAACATCCTCCTTTGTCATAGCCCACATTTCGAACCTCTCCATGTAATCCTCAAAAGCATTAAAGTCTGAATTCTTATCAAACTGTTCCATCACATGCTCAATCGCAATGCCAAAATGATAATCAGAAGTATTTGGATTGTACTATAAACTAGTAATCAACGGAAAAACAAAATGTAATCAAGAAGTATGCGATGAGCACAAACGTATGTATTGTATTTGGAATTCAATAGTCATCCATACAAACAAATTATTGGTTCATTCAAGCATCACGACTCAAATGAGTGTAATTTAACTTATTCTCATCCGCGGAAACACTGTTTGTTCGAATAGTGAGATATACTCTTAAAAACATGGTTTCAAGGTAAACAATTATCACGTTCAATCGATTCACTCCGATTCACCAAATGATCCAATGGTCAAGTGATAATTAGAAGTCGTTGAATTATCAGTCTAACTACGAATCCTCAAATTAACTCAATCTGCACCAACACAAAATGGTGAGCACAGACGAAAATATTGTATTTGGAATTAGGAATTACACAGTCATCAAATACAAGTAAATGAATAGTTCATGCAAAAACCAACAACCCACAAGTCTAATGCATTTAGGAATAAGATTTCGAATATTGAGAATTCTGTTCAATTTACCTAATCCCATTTAACATAACATCAACTTTTATCATTTCTGCTACATCCTATAAAATTCTCAAAGTAGAATTCATTATCTTTTCTTATCAGTATTAATTATAGGAGTGTTTAATTACACAAACACATTTCTGTTGACCTCAATTGTTTACAGAAATATCAATGATTGTACTTTGTTGTTGTCTACCACCTCATTCTATCTCATTAACCAAATCATATGGTATTCTCTAGTCTCTATCCTGTATATAAAGCGTCATATAAATCTTGTTTAGAAATAGAACATGCCGCATTCTTATATAATAAGTTGTTGTTTATATGACTGACAATCATCTACATACTGACACACAAGCGCAAAACAAACATCAGTGAAATTCTCATTTTACAAAACATTACTACTTTTCTAAACAGAAAATGAAGTGAAACAAATCATTTGACTGTCCATCCGTAGAAAGTATTGCTCCACTTATGAGCAAACCCTGTTATCATTTACCATTCCATTTCAAATGAGTTTGCTGGTCGGTTTCTCAAAGCATCATCTAATTTTCACGTCATCACTTTTTAAATCTATCGAATGCTATATTGATAATCTAGATTCTTTGAGATTGCACTAGTTATAGCGTCCTGTAAATATTTGTGTATATTTGAGACTCTTGAATCATCCTGATGATATAATCCACATCACGTTCTGTGTATCGCTACTTAACAATCAGTGTGACCGATAAACTCGTCTGAACCCAATATTCTGGATAAACACATTTGACTTTTCACGAAATCTATGTGTTCCATTAAATATTAATTAGGATTGGATGTCATCACTCCGTGACAGCGATCAAATTTTACGTGAGGTTCAAAACATTGTGACATATCATTTGATGTTGAAATTCGCATTCATTTCTGAACAGTATTCAAATGGATGTCAGTACTTATAATCGTGATTGTTTTGAAAGACCTCAGTTCAGTCAAAGATATTTTGATTGGACAATTTACATCAATTTTCAGTTTGGTTTTTCCTCTTGCTAATCTAGGGTTATTGTCGATGACAAATCTGGGCTAAGAAGGCGGGTTCGGCATGAAGTTAATATTCTCGTTCTGTAGACTAGAACCACGGTACAGTTGTTATTTAGATTTAGAAAATTACAGCGTTTGAACTGTGATCTGGAAGCTTAGTGATGTTTTTTCATAAGAATTGTGATGCTTCTCGAAACCGTTTTCTCTCCTGACATCCCGAGCAACAAAATAAAATTGAGGTTAATCGAATGTCCGAACAATGTGTGAGACTGGGAGGATCAGTCAATAATTACGGAAGAGAGGAAATGTAATTTGAGAGTGCTCAATTTCAGCGAAGCCGATTGGACCCAAGCTGAACAGCGAAGGCTAGATACGGTGAAGATGCTGTTTTACTCTGCTCACGACAAATAATATGCTCCTTACGCTCAGGTAGATGCTCCGATGCAGTTTAAAGAAGCACGTAAAGCACTTGTATGGCGGGGAATGTCATGGAACTAGAATCATCAAAGTATCCTGCAAAGTAAAGAAGGTGGGACTCACGGTGAATGTTATTTGATGGCATGCAACCACGAATGATGGCAACGACAGTAACGAAGATCAGTTTTACGGAAGGCTGCAATCGATCATATCGAAGTATCAAGGAAAGGCTTTGACCATCCTGATGAAAGAAGTCGCAACGAGTAACACCGGTATTGGAGATATCATGAGATGGAAAGAACTGGACTGACTGGGAGAAAGGAACGAAAGCAGAAATAGTTTTACAAATCCATGTGCATTCAACAAATTGGTTATGTGCGTCACAATTCTGAATAATTCTGTAAATATTATTTTCAGAATATATTATTATTATTATTAATCCCACACAAGCACACCTAGTGGCCATAAAAAACTACAATTCGTCTGCCCCCAAGTACCACTGCGAATTGACACTTTACGCACCGCAGTCCAAACACTGACTTACATGTTTTCTTTTATTCTTTGCTTCATACTTTCGTAACCAATGGTTTGAGACTCTAAGTGACATGGCTCAGAATCAATCACAATGGCTCAGGTGTGTATATACTCTTCATTTTCTCCTAAACCTTGAGAATTAAATCGATTCATATCTGTCTTCCCCCTATACTATTTCCTTATAAACGACCTTTCTTTTATATATTACCACCACTCGATTCACTACTTTAATTAATCCAGTGTTCATCTAGTTGTGCTAATGTGGTATGGTAACTTGAACCGATGCATAAATGTGCCTGGTCCTACGTTGTAGCTGACTGACTGACTGACTCATACTCCCTTCATATAACTATTCAATAACTGTGTTTCTTGAATTTTCATTTGATCTTCACAATCATAAATGGTGTTGTACAAGTTAGGTTTTAAAAATATTGTGCTTTACCACCAAATATAAACCTAATGTGTGGCATACATGTTTATGGTGCACTGTTTTTCCAATATTTGTGTTCAAATAAATAAGTGAATAAATAAATCATAAACATTTAAATGAATAAACACATTTATACGGGTGATCAAGCAGTTATTACTCATTTATTTGAGCATTATGTTTTCGATTGTCATTTAGGTTGCTGTCCACTTGGGCAAGTGTGGTCGTAAATATTCTTCACACAGTATTTTAGTAACAGCCACCGACAATGTAGAGTGTGGTAGGGAGATGTTGGTATATGTTTCTATTATATTGAGGGAAAATTAGTTAAATCTGACAACCAAAGGAAAAGAGATAATGTAAACTGTGAAGGAAATATAGACATAACAATGAATACAATTCTGTTCCGAGTTCTTCTTACCTGTTGTTGTTACCTGCTATTAACTCCTGTCAATTCTGCTCCCGGCATATAGTGCATTGTATTCTTTGGTCTCCCCACTTTTTGCTTTTGTCTTGAGGACTACAAGTTCGGGCTTTACTCGTAATGTAGTTTGATGATTTCTGCATACTCACCGTCTTCGCCTACGATAGTGTACATTTTTGAACAGCCATATGTTTCAAATGGAAATAATATGGTTATCTTCATTGAATCCTAGTATACAATTAAGATTAGTGAACATGTGATTTATAAACGAATAAAGACTCGAACATCATAACTATAATATTTTTTCCACAGTTGAATAAGTCTTAATCTAACGAATGATGAGATTCATGACGTGATATTCGAAAGTCTTGACTTTATTCTGGTTCACGAAATTTTTTTATACTCTAGTTTTATCGTTTCTACAAGTGACATCCATTTGTGAAAGGAAAGATTCCAAAGTTACTAGAACTGTTCTGGTCATGTTCCATCAGAATCTTCAGGTAATGTCTCAGTGATACGTTCTACTGCAAAGAGCATGGAACAGCAAAACAACGATAGCAAGTAAGAGTTTAAACATTTAAAGTTCCTATAATCTCACTTGTGGAGTAAGATACATTTACAGGCGCTAGAAAATATAATGCATTTTCAGAGAAGCAATAGGCTTTAATTGAGCGAACAAACAATGGGAAAGAGTTTAACGTACGAATAGTTTGAGGTAGATTATTCCAGAGCCTAGAAAACTTACAGGTAAAGTAATTCATGTAGAGAGAAGATCTAGAATATGTTTGTTTCGCTAAAGATAAAGAGTTACGATAGTCGTAATGTGAAGCTGGATGTGAAGGAGAGTTTGTTAAGTATTTTGAAAAAAAAGATAAGGTTAAGTTTGAGTCTCCTCATCCATAAAGGGTCAAGCCCTAGTTTACTACACCTCGAATTATATGTCAAGACACTATCAGGTCCAAGAGTACGAAATGTAAATCGTCTCTGTACTGATTCCAGTCTTAATTTATCCTTTAAGCGCGTGCTACTAAGGAGAAACGCGCAGTATTCGAGGAGTGGTCGAACACAGACTTTGTACATTAGAATACGAGATTCGCTGTTATGAAGGTTTCGAGTTATGAAACCTATAAGGCGTTGAGACTTGGACGTTTGTTTCATTACCTGTTCAGTAAACGACAAGTCATCGGAGTACCTAAGTCCTAGATCATCTACTGTGTGTAACCTAGATAACATTTCCCCATTTATGGTAAGATCGAGGTTGAGTGATGTATCACCGAAGCATAGCCAACCACATTTAGCTGTATTGAGCTCCAGCTGCCATTTTGAGCACCACTGTGCTACCTTGTTAAGCTCCGTGCTGATGCAATTTCGAATATTGCTCAGCTCATGTGGAGAAAATGAGTACACCATCTCAAGATCGTCTGCAAACAAAAGGGACTTACCCACACTAAAACACTCACAAATATCATTAATGAAAACTAAAAAGAGCAAAGGACCTAAGACACTACCCTGAATTACCCCACTTCTAACAGGGACTGAGTTCGACAATGAAGAGTTGATTTTAACTATTTGATGTCGATTGCTGAGGAAGGAATCAAACCAGGCTAGTAACGGGTTTTCGACCCCATAAGATGCGAGTTTACCTATGAGAAGTTGGTGGTTGACCATGTCGAAGGCCTTAGAAATGTCCAGGTATAGCACTAATACTAGATATCCTTGGCTACGAAGCGAATAGACTAAATTAAAGAAGTCAAAATGACATGTCATACAGGATCGATTTTTAAGAAATCCATGTTGCGAATCATCAATAAATTGTTCAGTCAATAAATAGTTGGATAGTTCGTCACTAATAATTTTTTCCATAATCCTAGAGATAACTGGAGTAATATTTATTGGCCGATAGTTGTTCATGTCAGTCTTATCTCCGGATTTGTAACGTGATATGATGTACGCGGTTTTCCAACGGTCAGGATAAGAGCCTGATTCCATAGAGAGGGTAAACAGTTTAAGGAGAAGAAGTTGGATATCTGGACCACCATATTTGTAGAGGAATGATGAAATCCCGTCTGCACCGTGACCTTTCGAAACCTTGAGCTTATTTATAACCTTACTAATTTTCAGACATGTGAAGGAGATAGATTTAATTGAGCTACCAGTCAAGCATATAACTCTAGAAACAGAGCCATTTATGGATTCTTTGTCATTTGCAAAATTACCACTGAAAAGGTCTGCTATAGTTTTTGGGTCATAAATAAAACTATTATTATGCAGGATGCATGTTATATCAACCTTTTGAGTTGATTTAGCACGTTTATTGTAAAGGTGAATTAGGTTTTGCACTTTTGAGCTAGTACGTAGTGCTAATAGCTCTTCATTGATGGCTTTTAACCTATGTTTCTCTTTAATTTGGTTAAAAATTATTGTTATTTGTGTGACTGCCGTGAAGTCGTTAGATTTAAAATAACGTTTCTTTAGGCGTCTTAGTTTATTACGATATTTAGCTGGTATATATAATTCGTAATGTTTACTAATCCTGTACGTTTAAAATGTTGCACAGGAATTTATACAAGAGTTAACAATGAAATAGAATATATTGATGGCATCTGTCAGACTATTACATGAGAAAAATTCATCCCAGTCTGACAGTTTGATCAGTGAGCGCAAGAGGTCCCAGTCTGTATGCTTATAGTCTCTATAATTGCAGGTTCTTTGAATTGGTCGGTTGTAGGAGGGATAGATGGGGAGAGCACAAGTTACTATCCTATGATCACTGCTTTCAAACTCGTTGTATACTTGTACAGATAGGGGAATGATATCTCTACTAAATATTAGATCAAGTGTATTATCACCCATTGTTGGGGTACGAACCCACTGTGACCAGCAGTACAGATTAATAATTGATAAAAATTCATCATTGCTAGACTGACAACTACCGGTACTCCAGTTAATCCCAGGATAATTGAAATCGCCAGTGATAATCTTAGCGCTGAAGTTTAGAGTAGATGCGTGTATAAATGCATTGATAGTAAGATCATTCAAATTATCAGTACTATCAGGAGCTCTATATATACAACCTAGGAGTAGACTATGCTTTAGGGTATTGGTTGATATCCAGATCTATTCTGGTAAACTATTCAAGATACTATCTTAAACTTTGTCAGTTGTTAAGGTATCCAAAGCAAATATAAGACAACCGCCTCCTAGCTTAGTTTCTCTGTCGCAGCGAAAGAGTCGATAGTTCTGGATATTTAATTTGGAATCGGCTACTGCTGGATAACACCACGTTTCAGTGATAAATATAAAAGAAGGCTTGGCTAGAAAGGCTAAGGTTCTCAAGGCTGAAATTTTGTTCAGAAGTGAACTTGCGTTAATAAGTAATAAGTTTAAAAAGGGAGTATGTAGTGTGAAAAAAACCGAGAGCATCCTTATCGAAGGTATGATTTCTAGCTATACCTGGACTATGGTTCAATGTGTTTGCTGGATCGCATGGGCTATAGCATGAGCGAATTGTAGCGCTAGTGGAACAAGGGATTTCTAGATGCCGAGAAAAAAATCCTTATTTTGGTAAGGTGGAATAGTTTGTTGTAATTGTTTTAGTGGACAATTAAGACAGGTGCCTACATGTTTGGGTTACGTTGATTGTGCATAACCTAGTATACCATCTTCTCCATTGCGAGAGTGATGATAAGAGTTACATATTGCAGGTTTATTATTTATTACATATGGGGGAAACCATGGGGCACGTTGGTTTATTGCCGTCTGTCTAATAGTAGGCCTGCTTACATGATGGTTGTTAAGAACATTTTTACATAGAAACAAAAAGTCGACAAAACTTAAAATGGGAGATAAAAGAAAAGTAAGTTAATAATAAAGTTGATAATATAAAAACATTCAAAATAAAACTTTTTGTTTTAATTTTAATGTGAAAACAGTTTGAAACCTAATCACTCCGGATAATAAGCTAATAGTATTACCAGGATAGGTTTAAGGTGAGAACAAACTGTTTTTGAATACACAAAAGAGTTTGAATTTTCGTATGGTTTAGGCTTTATTTACCGTGATTATGCACCCTGTTACATTTTTATACAACACCACAAAAGCCGAGTTAACATCAATCTTATGACCTGTTTAGATTGTATGTTTGACAATCCAGGATGATGTATGGTTTTCTATGCGTCATATGGTTATTTCATATTTCCTATTCTTGCAGCTTTTCAAATGTCATTCCTAACTCTTCCACATAGTTCTGCCTGTCACTTCAACGACTCCTCCTCACCTGCTTCTTTGCTTCTGTGTATTCACCTTGTGCTTTGACTTTTTCCGTTCTTCTTCGACTGTAGTCGTAAGCATGACTCTCGTTTCCACAACGTCTAAATGAATCCTATGTCCAGACATGAAGTAACCAACTAGCACGACAAAAAATGAGGTATTCAACGGAAATAGTATTGAAGAGCCCACGCTGGTCAACTTAGTTCTGCACGATTGTTTGCAGATGATTCATTTGTTGGTGAAGCAAGTCGCTACAGGTCTGGTTTAAAGACGTTACTGTCAACTCCGTATTCTTGACATTCAGAACTAAATACGAAAATGAACACTTTTTTGGATTTACGGTGACATTCTTCTCAGTCAAACGACACAATAAAGCGGTAAGTCTCTGATTTTATTCAGTGGATTTGTTATTTTGAACCAAAGTTAGTGCTAATATCAACACCTATAAAACATTGATTGCTTTCTCGTTTTGTATTTTATCAAAGGAGTCCCGGCCTGAATATATTACATCGTGCAATGTTACTCTGATCACAATCTATTGCTCACGTGTTTTTCTGTAGTCGTCTTGTCTTCTCTGTCCTTCACCGGTCCCTATGGTTTACTATATTTCCCTGCTAGATTCTCCTACGTGTCATAAGGTTGTTTCATATTTCCTTCTCTTGCAGCCTTTCCACTGTCGTTCCTAGCTCTTCCACATATTTCTGCTTGTCAGCTCAATGACTCTTCCTCACTTGCTGCTTTGCTTCTGTGTATTCACCTTGTGCTTTGACATTTTCCGTTCTTCTTCGGCTGTAGTTGATTGCTGTCCTCTTGTTCCTCCTTTCGTACATCTTATATAGGGATTCGAAAGAGATCCATTTCTTGTGGTAATGCTTCTTATGATCCGGAACCCCCTGACACGTTTGAGCTAGTGCTTGCTAGACCCCTTTCTGTTTGTACTCCATAGTAGTGTCTTCGTATCTCAGTAGATCCTGCAATGCGTGGAACCTGTTGTTGAGAGTTATCTTGAATTCGTTGAGTTTGTCAGTGTGTCGAAAGAATATTTTACTGCACCTTTGTAGTGCTCTTTTTCCAGTTGACCAATGTATCTTTAGCTGATGTTGATGATGTTTGTTGCAGACCATCACCTCCCGATACTTTCGAGTCAGTGCTTCTTTGGTCCCTTTCCAGTTGTACTCCATGACAGTGTCGTTTTCCTTTAGTAGACTCTGTAAAACTAAGAACCTGTTGTGAGAGCTATCTTGAATTCTTTGGATTTGTCAGTATCTTGAAAGAGCGTTTTGTTGAATATTTTTGCTGTTTCCCCAGTTGTTCTGAGATCCATAGTAGTGTCTTTGTATCTCAGTAGATCGTGTAATGCGTGGAACGTATTGTTGAGGGTCATCATGAATTCGTTGAGATTGTCAGTATGTCGAAAGATAATTTTATTGCACCTTTGTAGTGCTGTTTGTCCAGTTGTCAAATGTATCTTCAGCATCAGCTTCACCTCGTCAATCATCAGTTAGCTGTGTTCTGAAGCTATGTCAGTTCCTCTACAGGCTCTCACATCCTCTATCGCCCTTCTGAATATGCTACTGATGTAAGTATGATTGATCTGGTTCCACATGGTGTGATTCGATGATACTCATGTAGTTGTGTGCATGCGTTTGTGTGGAAATGTTGTAACACCTGTAATCAATTTGTTGAATGCATATAGATTTTTAAATCTCTCACCATTTCATTAATTTTAACACAAACATTGCAACAAGGAGGCAACAAATATGTATGTGTGAATGCGAGGGTTTTGCGCAGGTGTTGAAACGAAAGCAGATAGTTGTCCCAGGTTGATACGCTCAGAGCCTTTGACCTATAAGTTTGATCCACAGGATGGTGGAACAACGTAAAGAGATGCAGTCCCATGGAAGCCGGTGACAAAAGATAGGTTATTACTGAAAGATCCGTTCCGAAGGTTTAGTGTGTGCAAATCCCTCCATGCATACCTTTGCAACTTGTTCCTAATGTTTTCTTTGCTTGTATATTATTTTTAGTCTTTTTGATGCTTTAGGGATTGTTATGTTTCATTTCATGATAGTTTGCTCATTTTTCTGTCGCTTTCACTGAGTTTGTATTTTTACTTATTGAACTGTATCTGTGTTGTTTTAATTGATTTTATTCTGGCGGCTGCCATAATAATTGTTGATTCTTTGATTGTGTTGTTTTATATGACTTGGATCGTGCATTTTGATTGTGAATGGGGACACTTTCTCAGAATCAGAAACAAATTAAGCAACAAATTGAGCGCATTTTTAATTGATCTATCCAGAAAAGATATGATAACTTTTATTACTTGGAGCGTTTAGTAATTTTCTTATATTTCTTATCACTTTGCCAGGTATTCTAATTTAGATTGATTATTGTGGGAACAATTATTGTTTCAATAACCGAGTGGTAATATTTGTTTAGGTAAAATTGTATATTTGTATTTATGATGAAATTTGAAACCGTTGTTACTCGAATCACCTTGTTGTGATTTCGATTGTACAACACGCGTTACTACATTTTTACCCGACAGTTATTCATCACCCAAACCTAGTTTGAATCTTATAGGTTTGGATTTTATGCATACATCATTCGTCCCCTTAAGATCATTGAGCCTATGTACACCATTAGTTTGAAATCGGGGTTTTTCAACTCCTTTAGGTGGTTTGTTCGTGTCCACCAACCCGATAAAAGCACCGAACGTTCGCTTTGCATCCTCTCAGTTCCGTCAAGAACACCCTCGCCGATAGGACGCAGTGTGCAGGACTTGCCTGGCAGTGAATGTGTGCACGTGGCTATTTTAGAGCATTCCGAGAAAAAAGTTGACTCTCACCACTGTTTCAATCACAGTCATTTCTCTCCATTCTTAGTTTCCTTCTCCCGGTCAATCTAGTCCATGTCGTTTCAACATATCTTCGGAACCGTCGTTATACATTCCGACTTTGGCGTTTTGATCTCTCGTCAGTATTGTCAGGTCCTTTCTTGGGCACTTTGTTATGATCGATTGCAGCCTCTCATATATCTGATTATTATCGCCATCATTGCTATCGCTAGTAGGTGCATAACATTGCATGATAATAATTGTAATCACATCCATTATTTTGAAGGATGCTCTCTGAATGCGTGGAGCATCTTCCTGTTCGTGACCACAGTATAACAGCATCTCTCCCGTACCTAACCTTTTCTTTCCAGATCATGTTCAATGGGTTTCACGGGTTCCGAGAACCGCCAAGATGTATCTCCACATGTCCATATCTGTTTGACTGATTCTACTAATCCATCACGTTGTCCGGATTTTCCATGTACCTACAAAACGTGTATGGTGCATATGTATCTGGTGCCTATTTGTACCAATATTCATGTGTCCCAGTAAATAATTAAAAATAGTTTCTCTGGTTGTTAGGATCAGCATTAGTCTCGCGGCCTTCGAAGTATAAAGGATCTCAACATGAGGAGATATAATTCTCCCGAAATAGGATCCTTTAACTCGAAGGATAGAGTTTAAGTGGTTTACTTTGTCTACGGTGGTTAGCGGTTATTAAACAAGGCTGTTTTCTACAGGCTCGGTATACTGATTCCACACACAACTATCGTCCTCCATCCTTACTTAAGAACGCCAGTAGCCCTATAAAAGCTACAGGAGGATTTACTAGAGCAAAACCCCTGTATCTAACGACATGGTGGATATCTCAGTAATGATTGGTGTTTTTCTATTGTCACATCTTATGAGGATGCAGTGTATAATCATTTATTCCTAGTTCTTTGTCTTGTATAGTAGGGAAATTGTTCCGTGGTAACATCTTATTATTTAAAGAGCGTAGATTGATTAGTATAACCGTAAACACACCACGATTACCTATAAACTAATACAATAGGTGGATTATTTGCCTGTTTCCCATGATGTGGTCGATAATGGATCATTGTACATTTCATAAGTGTCACAAATGCAGTTCCCTAGATTTCCTACCACATTCGGTGATGTCATGTTATCCGATATATTGTTAACGAAAGCTAGTTGTCCTCAGTTTTGATGTATTGACAGTTGATGGTCTGCTTGGCATGGGTTTTCGGACATACTGTACCGGTATCCCTTATGCGCAACTATTGATGGGCTGATAACCATTGTAACCAGAGCGTTAAGGTACTTACTGGTTAGTTAGTTAGTTTACTATTTGTATCTTCAGTCACTTATTTGTCGCCGAGTTTTAGTATTTCTGTCTTGGATTTCCTAGGAAGGGGGACAATATGTTTTTTTATTTCAACAACGTGTATTACCACAAATTTTTATGTGGCTAGGTTCGCGTCTTCCACTTTTGATCTGCTCTGTGCTAGACCATGCATATGCATTTGCACATTATGTTCAGCGATAAGGAGTTCCTCTCCGCTACTTAATTTCAGCCATATCAAAGCTCTAATTTTTCCGTTGTTGTTCGTATTTTGTCTCTTTTAGCTGCCTTTCAGCTAGTGAAGGTGCCACGGATATTCAGAGTTTGGTAAAGCCTTTGTTCCTAACACCTTTATAATCACGGAATAACAATCCAGTCAAATCATAAGTCAAGAACGTTCGGGTTCGAAGGTATACTTGAAAGTGTCGTCAAAGTGTTGAGTTGGATAGTAGATGCAATGGATGAGTAGAATGGCATACTCACTGGTGATCTGGTGTGAATGATTGTTCGAGCGCTTCATGCTAGGGTGTGTTCTGTAGAACTACAGTCAGTATCAGTACTGAACCATTGATAGGCTATTTACTTCGGTGATCGATTCACCACTACATTGTAGTAGTGGTCATTATCTTATTGTTTCTGATTTTTTGCAGCATGCCTTCATCGAGTGGTATTTGCACTTATCTTATTAGTGATCTCATCAAATATATACGTCATTTCATGACCATTTTCTATATCATATGTGATATTCAAAGCTTGAACAAACTGAATCTTGATTTTAAGGTTGGGATGTTGAATAACCGGGGTAGTATTATCATAGTTGGCTGACGCATTTCAACTAACTACATTTTCTTAATACTGTCATCTGAGCTGCTGGACTCAGATCACCTAGATCCATTGCAGGTCATTTCTCCCACTGCTAATATATCGTCTGGCTCAGTAACGTGTCTAAAGAACTGAACTATGCAGACTATTGTAGATGGTCAAAACAAGGCTACCTCACAAAAAGTATGCTAGATAAGTTAGTTATGAGAGGCACCACTATTTTAAACAGTAACAGTGAGAGTTGTACTAGATAGAAGATTGTTTAATTCCTAACACGAGAAAAAAGCGACAATTACAAACGAATCGCGGTATACTATGATAGTGTCGCTTATCATTTCAGTTGATCAGAAGCATGACTTACTACCGATCACAGGAGTGTCATACCATAATTTTTCGAATCCACTTGAAGTTCACCGTTAGGCAACATACAGTCATCATCAATAAAACTCGTGAGCGATTTTACGAGGTATTATTCATCATATATACTCAACAATTAAACAACGTGATCTGGTAGTTGTGCAGAAATCATTCTGCAATTATGAGACGAATGATAGAAATATCTCTCAAGCAACGGAACAGAAAGTCGTGTTATTTATTCATCATAAAGCACCCAGATAGTAAATAAAATCACGTTAGCTGGTCAAGTCACCCGGAAAAATTAACTTCAAAGAATATCAATAGATTTATGCTTGTAGGTGATTATGTGTTGAGCGATTCAGGTAATCAAGTCAAGCTAATGTTGTCAATAGTGAAAATCATTTATGATAGAAATTCGAAGCTTATCACACTAATCAGTCAATTTGACACTTTCTACATTCTTTTGTTCTCAGTTTCTCCTTTACGAATGTAATCACAAATGTTGTTGTTCAATTTCGCTCAAACTGCATGACGCTATCTACTGACTGGTGACTCGCACATATTAATGATACCTTTATGAAATATATTCATCGTAAAATCTACATTATCATCTGATACCATATGAAAGATGTGGCAGCTTTCTTAGGTGAACCAAGGTCTTCGTAATTACACTCTTTCAACATTGGTAACAATCACTTTCGACTTATATGATTTTCTCGGACATTCTTTTTCATTTTCATGCATATCACGTTCTTGTGCTTTGATTTTTCGATTGAATTAACATACAACTAAGAACAATAAAATATTTTCAACTTCTTTTTCTATGCATAAACAATCATAACTTTGGAACAAATATTTTCATCTTGTCAATAATGAACTGTAATTTGTCAGTGTTGTTTCATAAATCACATCTATTCAGTAGTATAGTACAATTTGAGCAAATAATTATCTGAAGGACACATAAGTGAAAGTCAACAGATTTATAAGAGTGTGAATATATATATTTCTAACTATGTGTAGGATAATGTCAGGCATCAAAAGGGACGCTGGAAAAAAGATGGTGGTGCAAAACTGAATGAAAAACGATATGTTGTCTGTTGAAATAATCTCATTTGTGTCAGTTGGACCAAGTTATGTTTATTCTGGGTCTAAACTTGTAAGCAGGTACAATGAATAATTCGTTTTCCATATACATTTGGTTGTTATTTTCTTTCTTTTTACTTGATTGGTCTAATTTTACTGACGCTAAACCGTTCCCATGATTTTTGAAGGTATCCACTATGTCACCATACTTTAAATGCCCTTTCTTATCTGGTATGATCACATCAAATTCAAGTCTTTTATAATCTTCTTCATGGAATGCAAAATCGATGGAATGACATAATTGTGTTGCATCACCCAACTCCATATGACGCGTTTGCATTAATTCATATGCTAAACGACAAATCTAAGAAAAATACAAAATGAATAATCATTATATATGGATTGTGAGAATATTTAATGAGATAATTTAGAGATTATCATCAAATTTTGAGGATGAATCTCAACCGCTGTGCTTTCAAGGCTTAGGATTTTGAGTGAAATTGTATGACCGTTGACTCAAATGTAAACAGATTCACTTTGGGGTTGTAGGGATTGTTGAACATCTTTAAAACCATGAACCGATCTACGTTTGACCTCCACAGAATACCTGAGAGCACTGGATAGGCTGTGTTGTCGTATTATCGGACTCACCGGCAGTGAGCACCCAAGATTATACACGCAGGATGCGAACAAAGGACTACCGGTGCTCACTAGTGACTAGTTAAGAGAAATAACACACGCAAAACAGCTTGACGACTAGTGAAACATTGCAACCAAAATTCCAGATATCTATAATAAAAGCTTATAATTGTTTCTCGACTCAACTTTTCTAAAATGGGGATGTAGCTACTTCGTCCTCTATGAACTGATACAGGAATGCTCCAAACACTATTCGCTTACTACTTCAAATTATAATCATAGATTAATCACAATAACCAGTTTGTAATGAATAGTACGGCATTGGGAAGAAGGAAATTCAGAATGTTAATTTATGGAATTCAAACCATAGGTTATACTGACAATATTTCAAGCAGACAAAAACTGCACGCCTTATTGTAGATTATTTTAAACCTAATTATAGTTTCTCTCCAATCCTGTGATTTTATATTCACATTCATGAGGACATTTTTCACAGAGAGCTAAGAGATATACACTTAGGGTATCAAATGCCGTTAACGGAAATCGTTCAATAGATTAGCAAAAGACCTCTGTATTTTTCGATCATTATTGATGAATGATTCTCAATCTTGTGGTAATCATAACTGCACCTCTGTAAAACTGGTGTGAACTGTTTGTTCAACGTTGTTTGTTTCATTCGAATTTCAGTCGAAACAAACAACGTAATATTGTATAAAAAAGTCAAACTGTATTACTTACATTCGATGAAAATGTACACACCAGGAAATCCGTCATTGAAAGTGCAATGACATCAATGACTGCATTATTCATTGAATTATATGTCATTCGGAATTCCACATCAGCTGAATGGGATCTACCTGGACTACCATACAGAATGTAGTTGGGATGGCTGTACGAAAATTGAGTAAAAACATTCGGATCATCTGTCGCCAAATAAACACTTCGTTTAGCTCGAAGAGCGTTTTTTCTTCCAATGCTTTTTTCAGAAATCAACCCCAATTTCTCCTCATTTAGGTCCTATTAGTTGGGAAAATGACAAAGCAGATTCATTCTCTATAATGATAATGATAAAGTGGTCGGTCTGAATTCGACGTGATAAAATTATGTATAATATAACATGAGAAACATTTTTGTTCTCAAAATGCGCAGTTTCTACTCATTCAAAAAGAATTCTTAAGAGTGAACTTGATGTTAGTTCTCCGTAAAATGAAAACTTCGTAGTTTGCATCATGAGCCAAATTTTGTTGAATAGCAGTAGAAAACGTGGATGTATGGGACGGATATTTCGTCTTATTAAAGGATTATATTGCAATCCACACCAATAACTCCCTTAAAGAATACACTGAGTAAATTTGACGACCGCTAAGATGGGCATAGCCTTTAAGATAGTGAGCTGGAATTGATTCCCAAAAGAAACATGTCCACTTCTCTCTGGATTTTAACTGTTGTCAACCTGAGATTAAACTGTGGTGTAAACGAAGAAACTCTACAGCTTCTAATCTACAATTGTAAATAAATTTTCCACAGCTATTTGCCAAACATGTTTACTAACAAATTGTTATCAAATAATCTTTAACAACATTTCATTGAATCACTATTATTTCTCGTCGAACTGGCAATGATAACGTTGAATCGTTGCATGTTGAAATCCTGAAAATCTTTCAGAATAACATCAGCGCTTCACGACACGTTTTCTACGTTTCCTTCACACTATAACAAATAAGCATAAATGCAAAATTACATTACTCAAGGAGTCAGATTAAAGTAATATAGTAATTTTCGCATTTTTAAAACCTCAATTTCCAAACGTGCAGGCGACTGACAAATTCACATCATCGTGCCTCTCTAGTTCAGAATGCTGATTGATTTTTAAATGATTCAAGTTTTCGTGTACTGCATTTTATTGATAATTTTACTGGGGAGTTGAGCACATCACAATACATTCATAATACATAATATAGCTTGTCTGAATAAGTTTATTTAAATAATGTTGAATTTTGTGAAGTGAATTGGTCACCACGGAGATAGTTAAACGCTTTCATACCTTGATTGATACTAGCAACCATCTCTCCATGAATTCGCTTTGCAGGGTCATCCATAGAAATTCCATCGCTCTTGACCTATGCTTCCGTAATCTGTTCGTTTCATACCACGAAAAGCATGGAAGCAAACATCAACAAGTTCAATGATTGTGCGCATGAAACGTATTCAGTGACCTTGGTTTTTTACTTCACTATTTGTGTATTTATATTTCTTCCACTTGTAATCAAATTTTATCTCATAATTCTCTTCTTATGTAATCTGTTGCGGATATTGAATCCCCAGATCTCACTTGATAAATGACCTATTTTTAATTTTATTTTGAAAATTTGAATTTTTTGTTTTCGCGCCAAAAGCGCTCTTTACAATTTCGAGTCGTATTTCCCACTTGGAAAATATCTTAAATTCTATTGGTCTGTTGTATCTTTCAGTGAGATATTTTGTAGCGCTGCTCAAAGCCAATATTTCGCTGTGCATATACGTTTGATTTCTTCTCATTAAGATTGCTGTGCTTCAGGCTGCTTACGGAATATACATTCTTATCTTCCATCTTACACGCTTCAGAATAGCTAGCTTATGAGTCTCTGGTCACAAGTCTTTTTCGCGTTCGCTGACTAAGTGAATTCGAAACGCTTCAGAGTTAAGTTCATAATCGAACTTTCATTTTTAAATATGTTCTTCAAGCACACATAATGAAGGATTGAATTGCAGTCAATTGATTAGCGAAGTACAATTTACTGAAAGATCACACTATCAGTTGATTGTAAATAACTGAGCTAATCTTAATGACTTACATGTCTCTTTGACATTACCAGGTGATTAGCATTTTGTCGATCAAAGAATTTATCCACTTGCTCCATGTACTCTGATAAGTTGTGAAACTTAGCCTCCAGAATTATCTAGAAAAAAAAGAACAAGTGCAAGATGTGATCATTAGAATTTATTGTGGTGTCCATCTTTTTAGAAAAGATGGTATCCGTGATGGCAAAAATTTGATCTGTCTAAAAGTGGTAGGGTTTACTATACAGACTATACATTCATCATAATCTAGCACAATTTATTGCAAAGTACTTACAAATTGATCACCGCCATTTCGGTCAACATAAAATTCTCGTTTGAAGTAGAAAAAAACAGCCGATAGAATCAGCAAAAAGAATCCTGGAACTTATTATACAGAATGACAAACCAAACTGGTTGAATACTCACCTATAGCAGCAACAACGCATTGATGCAAAGAATATATCTTATATAAACACTACTCAAAATGACAAAGACATTGAAGTACCACGGTAAATGAAAATACATGTGCTTTGAAACAATGGTTAGACGCTAAACATCATCAAGAAATGTCTGCCATCAGCATAAGCTGCAGCCTATAAGCCAGTAAAATCATTATTGTCAAATGCCAAAGGTGTAATGAGAAAAAAAGGCAGGATAAACACCAAACATAAGAAAAACTGGTGTAACTGGGACAAATACGACACAGAATATGGTGGTCAGCCTCGCGGTTTACTCTTGTATGAGTATTGGTTAGCCGCTATACGTCTTGAAGTAGATTTGTATGTACAAATGGTTGCGCATAAAGCCAACTAGGGAAATAACAAAATATTCCACAGCACAAAAATCTCAAAGAAAATTAATAAGCCTGAAATCTGATTACATTATCAATCAGTAATACTTAATCTTGCTACTCTAAATGGATCATTGGCCGTCGAGCAGCACCTTTCAACTCTCTCTACCCTGAACCTTCCTTTCTAATTCTAACCAACTTTCGTTTAGTCTTCTCATGTAATTTCATTTCTCGACGTAATGGCCTACATGATTCCTTGCCATTTGACGCAGTTGAGTGCTTTCCTCAATGTGTTTTATCCACTTCCAGCACTTCTTCCCGATTTCTTCCTTCGTTGGAATCTGGTTTGTTCTCTCCCACAGTAGAATGTTGATGATAGTGTCTGGTCAACTGATCCGAAGTATCTTGCGTAGACCACTGTTAATAAACACCTGTTTCTTCGGGATGATGGCTTTCGTATTTCTCCACGTCTCCGCCACATACATTACAACTGTCTTGACATTTGTATTGAAAATTCTGATCTTGGTGTTGGTTGGCAATTGTTTTGAGTTCCAGATGTCCTTCAGTTGTAAATAAGCTGCTCATGCTTCACCGGTCTGCACATTCACATCCACATCAGATCCACCGTGTTCACCAATGATGCTGCCCAGATGTGTAAGGAATTTTACATCCTCCAACGCTTCTTCGTCGAGTGTGATTCGATTGATGTATGTTGTGTTGTACCGGAGCACCTCCCTTTTCCTTCTGTGTGTGTTGAGACTCACTGCTGCTGAGGGTACTGCTGCTACACTGGTCTTCTTCTTCTGTATTTGTGGTTGTATGTGTGATAGAACATCCAAAACATCTGCGAAGTCTAAGTTGTCAAGCTGCATCCTAGCTGTCTATTGAATCCTTCCAGATGTTGACGTCTTCATAATGCAGTCGATCACCAGGAGAAAGAGAAGGGGTGAGAGTAAGCAACCTTGCTTAACACCGGTCATTACGTCGAGTGGGTCGGTGAGTTGTCCTCCATGAACGATTTGGCAGTTTAATTAATCATAGGAGTTCCGTATCATATTGACCATCTTCTCAGGCATGTCTTTGTGCGGAAGAAGTCTCCATAGTTTTAGCCTGTTCGAGTCCAAAAACAAGCTGTCATTCTTAGATATATTAATCACCAGAACCGACACATGAAAACTGGATACTCAAGTGCACAGGAAGCCAAACCACACCAATCGAATTCTCAACTATAATAGCAACAAACAAAGAACTCACAAAATCAACTGTAAGATTCATTTTGAAAGTTTGTGTGTGAAAGTCCCTTCATGTATAAATTCCCATTTTCTTCTAAACGGTTTCTTTAATTGTACATATTGTTAATCCAATTCATGCCAATTGAGATTGTGATGCTTCATTTCGTAATAGTTTTCTCAGTTTTTCTTATGCTTTCACTGAGTTTCTATGCTTCTTATTGAACTGTATCTATGTTGTTTCAATTGATTTTATTCTGACAGCTGCAATATTGATTGTTCCCTCTTTGATTGTGTTGTTTGATTTGACTGAGATCGTGTATTTTGGTTGTGAATGGTGGCACTTTCCCGGAATTGGAAACACTTTGTGTTATAAAGAAACTTATTGATTGAATTTTTCACTTGATCTATCCAGAAAGGATAGAATAACACTTACTTTTTGGATCGTTCGGTAATTCTCTAATATTTCTTTTCAATTTGCTGTTTATTGTAATTTAGATTAATTATTGTAAGAACAATTGTTATTTCAATAACTGAGTGGTAATATCTCTTGATGTAAAAATTGTACATTTGTATATATGATGAAGTTTGCAACCGTTGTTACCACAAATCACCTTGTTCTGATTTCGATTGAGTCGCGCGTTAATACATTTTTTGCTACAGACAGTTATTCTTCCCCGAACGTAGTTTGGATTTTATATCAACTGCGTATAAACCTTATTCAAGAGAGAGAAGACACACTGCAACACAATGACAGTGCAAAAAATGAAGAAAAACACCTAAAAACCATCTTTCAAGAGAACGCTATCCAATCAATTACATCAAAAAATACCAATCGCACACACCATCAGCAACGAAACCAAGTAAAAAAGCAACCTTATCACTCATAATAGGCATTTCAGAAACGACAACAAGGCTGCTGAAAACCTTTGAAATAGGTTTTGTCCACAAACGAACAGAATCCCTTCACTCAATCTCATGCAAACCAAATGACGAAATGACAAAAGAGGACAAAACAAACATCATCTACAAACTAAATTGTTCCAACTGCGACAAACAATACGTCGGACAAAGCGGGCGCCCTCTTCATCTTCGCCTACACGAACATCAATTAGCAGCCAAATGACATGACATTTCTTCACACATATCAATACACGTGAATAACTACGGACATATATTCGACTGGAAAAATGTGGAGATTTCGGACAGAGGCAATTCAAAAACATCAGAGAATTTTTAGATGCTTGGCACTCAGGTCAATCAC
The DNA here is from genome assembly GCF_000237925.1 of Schistosoma mansoni. Lineage (NCBI taxonomy): Eukaryota > Metazoa > Platyhelminthes > Trematoda > Strigeidida > Schistosomatidae > Schistosoma > Schistosoma mansoni. The sequence goes on along the minus strand of NW_017386008.1, from coordinate 1,220,074 downwards.
CAATAAACAAGCACATTGAAATCAATCCAATTTATTAACCAATCAAGAAAATTATGCAGAAACATAGGAACAAAGATCAAACCAATAAGAGATAGAACCAAAACAATGTAATAAACAATGACAGATTCAAGCTCAGTAATAACCAATCAATATCGAGGTGCACAGGACAAGCTGTGAATCACATGTGAAGAAATTCAAACACTTCACTTCTACCCGAAGTTTGTGCTGATGATGTTGTTGAGAAGGACGATGAAAGCTCCACGGCCAAATCATACAGCTCAGAGAACAAACATACATCAAAATCACCCACCTGAGCTACAAAATCTTCTCCACTATCTCAAGTGAAAGTATATTAGGGATACGTACTGCGTTGGGTTTACTCGTGTCTACTTCTCGATATACAGCAACATGTGAAGCCAAAAAATAAACATGTTTTTTAAACAATGTACAGAACTTAATGTACTTGTGCCACGTTTCCATCTAAAATGTGAGTATTTGGATGATTTCACCCCCGAAGATTTATTCTGAAGAACAACAATACACCAGTGGTCAGTAGACCAATAGTTCGATGTTTATATCTATACGGAAATCCGACCAATAGCAGTAGCGCTTAACTAAATTACTTACGTCAAATAATGTCATTAATTATTTATTTCATTAAAACATCTGATTTAAAAAATAAACCCAAACCTTTGCAGAACCAAATCTATCAAACTCAACCAAATTTGTCAACCAGTATTCCGTTGAGAAAGATGATGATTTCTGGATGACAGGCAGAAATTTCAAACGTATTTTAATCCAGATACAAAACCACTACAACAAACTGAAAACATGCCTTACATTTTGGACATGCACTGTCAAGATTCTGAACAATTAACAATAAAATGCATCATATCATATTCTAACGAGGTATATGAACAAACACCAACCTTGTCAGTACGTCTGATATGCACACCAACTACAGGATCAACACTCGCTTTAAAGGTTTCCAAGGTTGCATTGATTAGTTCTGAAAATTTTGGCCTTGGACGCAAAATGTAGGCTGCTAGTTGGCCAGCGAACCAAACATAGGGTGCCTCATGTAAACGCAATAATTCTTCATTCATATCTATCGGTAGAACATGTGGTAACCAGTTATGTGCAACGTGATCATTTATATTATAAGGACATTCGATGTTATCTGAAGTGAACAAGAGGACGAAAATTTATATTAAGCTTGAAAAATTGTACGTGAAATTGCATTTCGAGTGTCCAACAATCTAAGATAATAACTGATTTGTGAGTCGGAAATTTACTCAGTTGTCAAAAGTGATTAATCGAGATTTTATCAATAATAGAAAGAACAATGGGACTTGAAATTTCGCTAATAATAAGATTTCTTTACACGTTCTTTTATGTAAATAGTAAAGAGCGCCATGTCGTTTGATGGGTTATAGTGAATTGTTTGCAGTATTTACATGTGCTTAGTCAAAAGATAATTGAAAATGTTCTACTGAACAATTCAATACAATCATAAAGGTCTAAAAATTACAACAAACCGATAATAAAATATATTGTTTACAAACCTGATCTACCATTTGTGTCCTCATGACTACATTTTTCAGAAAGTGGAAGTGTGTTCTGATGAAGCCATTCGTGAAAAATATCTCGGGAACGATAATTGGTCAATATTAAAACGCGTTCTTTTTCAAAAGCCAATTGAAGACAGAACATGATTTGATGCATTAAACAACCAAATCCACACATATTGGTTATGTCAAATGTCACATATTTGGCCATTTTGCAATCTGACGGATTCTATATATAGATGATTACAGGGTAAAATGCAAGTTATTCGATTAAATAATAATAGCAACGCCTATATAAATATATGCTGGTGATGTTGTAATCAACTAGTTCATGTCACACCTTACTCATACAAAATATTCAACAAAATAGGAAACTTTATAGTATTTATATTTAGCATTCAATCGATAGATTGTTTCGTAGGTGACAGTACACAATGGTTGAATGTTGGTTCACAGAGAATTATAGAAAACCAGGAAGATATCGGATTTTTTATGTGTATTTTCTAACCTTTTGTATCCAACTCCGCCTTTTGCTCCTCAGGAAGCTTCTACCGGTAACAAGGCCGAACGAAGGAGGAGAGTTGTGCATGTGGTTAGCGAACCCATCCCGTGGAAAACTAACTCTCTAAAAGAACGCTAACCAGAAAAAATAATTCAAGCCATTTAAACTCTACCTTGGGAGTTGAGGGAATAATTATGACGCCTCATGTTGAATGCCGAGTTTCTTCGGAAGCCATGAGACTGATTCACGTTCTTACAACCAGAACAAACATTTATGTGGGCACACGGAATGCTCGTACAATGTGTGAGACCGGAAAAATATCCCAAATTGCTGCAGAAACGAGGAGTTACAACCAGGGTGTGCTTGAAATCAGTGAAACACGTTGAACACAGGTTGGGCAACAACGACTAGCTTCAGCGAAGCTTCTATTTAACTCCGTCCATGAAGAAGAAAAAGGCCGCACATACACAAGTAGTTGCAATGATGCCCAACAAAGGACCTGACCATTCAGGTGGAAGATCTAGATGCCAAATTTGGAGTGGACCACACTAGGTACGAAGTGGCTATGGAACGACATGAACTTGTAGGAAGTAACAAAAATGGTGAGAGTTTAGCTAATCTATATGTCTTCGATAAACTGGTCATAGGTGTCACTATATTACCACACAAACACATTCACATAAACACATGGACTTCACCGGACAACACTACGCAGAACCAAATCGACCATATCTGTATCACCAAAATTTTCAGGAGGACGATGGAGTATGTGTGAACCAGAAGAGGAGCGAATATAGCATCATGTCATCACATGCTGGTCGACAAGATGAAATTAAAACCTAGGAAGCACTGCACACTGGTGATTGACCTCAACAATGAGTTTCGGGCCTTTCATGATCTACTCAATAGACAGGGAACTACTATGGATAGCTACTGGAAAAAGATAAAAAAAGCAACCATGTCAACATGACAGGAGGTTCTGGGCCACAAGAAGCACCACCACAATGAATGGATTACTGTTGATACTTTGTGGCAGATCTGACAATGATGGCGGAAAAGGCTGCAAGAGTAGGAAACATGAGACAATTGTATGATACAACAAAGAAACTTGCTGGAAGTTACCATAAACTGAAACGACCAAGGAAAATCAAGGAGGGTAAGGTAATCACCAACATTGAAGAACACAAGAACAGGTGGATAGAACTCTTCAAAGAACTCATGAATCAACCGGCTCTACTGAATTCACCCAACATCGAAGCAGCACCCTCTGAAATCTCAATCGATGTTGGCCCACCAACAACTGAAAAGATCAACATGGCCATCGGACAGGTCAAGTGCAGGAAAGCAGCGGGATCGGACAACAACAACAACAACATTCAGGCTGATGCACCGAAAGTAGATAAAGCAGCAACTGCAAAGATACACCACATTCTCTTCAGTAAGATTTGTGATGAAGAACAAACACCAACAGACTGGAAAGACGGACTCCTGATGAAAATACCAAAAACGGAGTTTAAACTGTCAAATCGTTCATGGAGGACAACTCAGAAGGAAAAGGAAGATGCTTCGGTACAACACAACATACATCAATCGAATCACACTCGACGAAGAAGCGTTGGAGGATGTAAAATTCCTTACACATCTGGGCAGCATCATTGGTGAACACGGTGGATCTGATGTGGATGTGAATGTGCAGATCGGTGAAGCATGAGCAGCTTATTTACAACTGAAGGACATCTGGAACTCAAAACAATTGCCAACCAACACCAAGATCAGAATTTTCAATACAAATGTCAAGACAGTTGTAATGTATGTGGCGGAGACGTGGAGAAATACGAAAGCCATCATCCCGAAGAAACAGGTGTTTATTAACAGTTGTCTACGCAAGATACTTCGGATCAGTTGACCAGACACTATCATCAACATTCTACTGTGGGAGAGAACAAACCAGATTCCAACGAAGGAAGAAATCGGGAAGAAGTGCTGGAAGTGGATAAAACACATTGAGGAAAGCTCTCAACTGCGTCACAAGGCAGGCACCGAAAATTGGATAGAACTAGAAAGAGAGGTCCAGGATAGAGAGAGTTGGAGAATGCTGTTGAGCGACCAACGCTCGATTATCCGTAAAAGTCCTAAGAATTTACACACCTTTTGTATCTACGTCTAGACGAATAAAATACATGCCATTCAGGTGAACGACGTTATCTTGTTTTAGCTGCGTTGACTTATGGTGGATGAGTTGTCGGACTGGTGTCTAGTATCAAACAAATCAATTGAATACTCAATATAATTGTTCACTGTTCATCCTATGCAAAATTTGTCACATAAGTACTTCAAGGGTAATCGAACGACATTTCACAGGTCTAATTTATTTCCGTACTTTTGCGGAATCTCAAGAACTTCATTTAATTTAAATTGGTTTAAAACTGATAGATTTCAACCTGTTGCTCCTGAATCTTCTTCTGTAGTCTCTGTGCAAGATTATTTAGGCCAATCACTCTGATTTGTGAAAATCCATCTACTTGACCTAGTTTGTTAAGTATAATTTCCAAATGTAAAATAATATCCTCAACATTCTGTCGATAGCGAATTAATGATGCTTGCATAGATGAAACTGTTTTAGTGTCCAAATCCTTGTGATTCAGTCCTCGTAATTGCGTAGAAATGCTGTTTAGGTTGTTCAAAGTGTTCTGTGCTTCATGTATGTAATTCAAAGCACGACGTCTAAGTGTTTCATGAGAAATACCAATCCGATTTTCATCTGAAATGAAAATATTCAAGTTGAATATTTCCTCTTATTATAAATTACATGCACATTTATACTAGTTTACGACAATGGAATATATCAGTCAAATCAATTACATTGATTCATTGCACAATCCTAACTAGTTATAAATCATATAATAATTCATGAGACACAAGTGCACAATGATTTTCTTATGATAATTGTTGTAGAGATCATTAAACTTTTTTTGCACTTGACAAGTTTAGGAAGCACTAGGAAGTATTTTATCCAATCAGCGTTTGACCCGTAGTCCTGCTGGGAACATCACCAGAGTGAAAAGTCACATTAAGAGTTTCCGATCGACTGATTGTTACTTATTACTTTCAATATGTTTAATAGCACTCCAGAATTTTCTGGAAAACCCAAAATTGAATGAAAGTAGGAATCATGATAAGAAAAACCATTATATATTTATATTCTTGACATTACACACTAGAGTCTTCTTCTAGTACCCACAAGCGCTGCTAGGATAAAAAAATAGTTGATCAGCATGCCTCTACACAATTCTGTACGGAACATGCTATATTCCAACCTACATCCAGCTAAAACCTCCCGGACGTTTCGTCCTATCAATAGAGTCTTCAGCAGTGCTCCTAGGTTTTTCGTGGTGGTCTAGCTTCAATCGACTCATTATCTCAACTATTAAAATTACTTTAATATCCAAAAACCTACTGATATTATTCAACATATGCTCACTAGTGACTGACTCGAAGAGGTATTTTCTGAAGTTCTAATGAGACGTAGTGACCAGTGGAGTTCAACTAGGTCTGGTGTAAGCAAATGGTAGATGTTAAGCTCGGTTTTGTGGATCAGTTAAAGTTAAACATTAACACCGTTAGATGCCGGCCGAGTGGTCTGGAGTTTAAGCATTCGCGCGCTACATCGCTATGTCCAGAGTTTGAATCTAGCTGGACGTGCTAAGTTTTAGATCAATTAGTTGAATCCAGTAATCATTTACTCTGATGAAAAATTACCATTCTGTTATGTACCAATAAGAATAATCAATGTTATCTTTCGAGATCCCTTGCTGTGATCATCTAATTCTTCTTGAATATACTGTCTTACTGCTTGAATTACTAGTTTATACTTTTATTCAAATACTGCTTAACATCACATTGGCTTCTTGATGGGACCTGTGATGGAACGGTTGGATATACATTTAGATTCTAATGCTTTTGAAGATTGCATGGAGAGGTTCTAAATCTGGGCTATGACCAAGGAAGATATTGAGGATATCATTATTGCGACCCATTTACTCACGCCCATCGGAAAATAAGCGTATAGCTTAATTAAGTATTTGGCATTTTCAGAAAAGCCGATTTAACTCCGTTATACATCTCTCAAGCAACTACTGCTGGACTATGTAAAGTATACAATTTTCAAATGCCGTAAAGGTAAAAAATTCAATGATATGCCTCGCAAGGACATCGGGAATTTCCCTACTTCACTACGTCGTCGCACTCCAATATGTTATCAGGGTTATTCAGAAAACAACTCATTAAATTATGAAATAGTTCACGAAGATGAGCACACGTTTGATAACTGCTTGTTCTGTGGCAAGTATCACCTATGTAACCCATGTGTATTTCGTAATTCCAAATGCTTTAATTGTGGCAAAACTGTGCACATTCAGTTACTTTGTAATAACATGGTTCATTTCGCTGAAACTAATGCTTTATTTTGTGACTGTGATTCTTCTTTCGTGATTGTAACAGATATGGTTTGTTATAATGCTTCATATATTTCTGATGGAATATCATGCAACTCTGAGAATAATATGTCGAATGACTCAAATAATAATCAAACAACAGATTCAGTTTTGGTCGATGCTAATTTTTCTAATGATCTATTGTTTTCCAATGAATTTCGTAATAAATTCAAAGGAAATGTCGAATTCTGATGTTATATCAAGTGCTATTCGTCATCACAATGAATTTATCTCTGGGATAACCCTAATGATTGTGACAAATATGTTCTGAGTGAGTCAAATTCTAGTCTTATTTCTGATGTTATTGTATCGGATGTTGAATATTCTCACGAACATTGTATGTCGAGTAGAAACCCCAGTCGGCAGTATGATGAATCAGAGGAGATGGCGAAATTTCCTGAAGCAATCAGAGAACCAGTTTGCTAAGAAGTGAACTTTGTACAGACAGAGAATCCAAATCAAGTCCAATAATATCCTAATGAGTATGGGGCAAATGCGTGTTCTACATTCGATTGTTACACAATTGAATGAACCAAATCCATAATCAAATGAAAATAAACGTAGGTTTCACCTACCACAAAGGTTGAAATTGGTGTAAAGAATAGTGAATGAGCAAGATGGTTTTCACAGGGATAATTCCTGTACCTATCTCACGTATATGCATATGCAGATATATTTTGCATTATGAGAAGAGTAAGATGAACTTGTGGAAATATTGTATGACCAAAGTCCATTATTTTACTGAACACAGCACTTAATAAAGCCACCATCACTTTTATTACGATTATTATTGAACAACAAAGAAAAAACCAACCTACTTGTTATCTGAACATTCCTGGTGGTTTTCATTGAGATGCGTTCACTGAAACACAGAAGTGAAAAGTTCATTAGTATTAACTAAGAAATGCTGTGTTTTGTATAAGTGTTGTTATAGTGATCTCAGTTGTTCTGCTGAAGCATATTAACATAATCTTCATCGCACAGTGCCACCGAATGGCTGGGTACCGCCAAGTGTGAGGAGCGCCCGCCCTCTGTCGAAATGCTCTCACACGGCCACACGTATACAGTCTCTATCAGGGAAAGCTTACCCACCGCCTTCTCGTGACGAAGGTGTTGTTTACAAAATTGACAGCACGAAAAGAGAATGTCTAGCAAATTAACCGGGCCGTTAGACAAGGAAAGTTCATCTAGAAGAGTTGGAAAACTGATTCCAAACCGGTGATGCACATTATCTCCAGAATCCTGAGGGATAAAATGGCGTATGAACAAACTGTTGGCCACCGGCTACCATAGGACTGCATCTCGTTACGATGCTTCACTGCCCTATGGAGCAGATCTGTAGGTCAATGGCTGGGGGTGTGACCGCATAAGAAAATCACCTGCTTCGGTCTAGGCACGCGGACAGTACAATAGCCCTCAAGCAAATCTAATGAGATGACAAGTACCGGAATACTAAATAACCAAAAGTGAATTTATTTCGGGCACAAATTTATACGTTTGATAACGAAAACCACACTTTCAATCAATCCGTCATGAATAACTTTTCAACGCCATTTGAAGTGTTAAATGTTCTCAAAAAATTCAGATTTGTGTACGATGATATAAAATGTGATATTTTCATTCACCTGAAGTCAAATAATCTACGAAGACGTGAAATCTGAGTTGGAACCCAATCTACTCCTTCTTTCGCAACTGATACATTATTAATCAGGCCTTTACAGCACAATTCTGTTTTCGAGGATGTCTTCTTTCTGAAGTAATCTTCGATACAAAGCATCAAAACTGGCAATAGAGGTAACCATAAAACAAAGGTGAAATTGAATTCTTTTCTTGAATATCTGCACGAATGAATGAACAGACTATGAAAATATCTTACCTCATGATCTGGTATTTTGGCCTGCAAAAAATCCTGTACTTTACTTCTCAAATAGTCAGAGACGAAATTGTAACCCTCCCTTAAATATGTAGACAAGAAGTGTAAATCATGCTAAACACTCAGAACTTATGGTTATGAAATTTATGAAGGGTCGTCGCCAATTCGTTATGAATTTATGTCAGGCTTTCTATCATGTAAACTATCCATCAATCCGAATACGACTTGTATAATCCAAACGCTGTATTAAATTAATGACGTTCGACCAGTATGATCTGTCTAGCGTCCTTATTGGTCCTTTATCCGCCTAGCACTTCCAATTGAGTCCAAAAACACCAATTACAGCTTCTGCTATGCGAATCATTCATTTCAAGCATACTTGGTTTATATACCAGACAAACAGACAGACCACATCACACCATAAAATAGAAAATAATATTTGTAGAAGATCGAGCGAAATGTGGCTGTGAACATGAGAGACAATAATCAATAAACTGAATATAATCTGGAGACAGTAAATCGTATTATAATAATTCAAAGGTCGAAATGAGGCATATAATAAGATGAATATAGATATACGCAATATAAATACTCGATGGTTAAACAATAAGAATATATATAGAATAATTGTCTATTAAAAGAATCTAAGAGTTACCCGTACAGATATCTTCACCAGGATATAACACTTATATTTTGTCTTTAAAATTTGCTCATCAGCAAAGCACTTAATAATAATAATATATTCTGAATATAATATTTACAGAATTCACACCAGTTTACAGGCATGATCAGATTGATATAAAAGCAACATTTATTGTAGAGGACAAACATGAAATATAAGAAAGTTCTATGTTTGCTGGTTTAGTAATTGATAAATAGTTTATATATGGCAGGCCAATGCAACACCAGGGAACTTGTCATTTTTTCTTAAGTGGATAACCTGATGTTTAATCAACGTTGTTCTGTAAGGTTATGTCCAGTGCCAAAGCGAGTTATTATTAATTATCTACAACTAGAGAAAGTAAGATTAAAGCAAAGAGCACGGAACAACAAAACAACGATAGCAAGTAAGAGGTTAAACATTTAAAGTTCCTATAATCTCACTTGTGGAGTAAGATACACTTGCAGGCGCTAGAGCATTTAATGCATTTTCAGAGGAGCAAAAGGCATTAATTGAGCGAACAAACAATGGGAGAGAGTTTAACATACGGAAAGTTTGAGGTAAATTATTCCAGAGCCTAGAAAACTTACAGGTAAAGTAATTCATATAGAGAGAAGATCTAGAATATGTTCGTTTCGCTAAAGGCAAGGAGTTACGAATGTCGTAATGTGGGGCTTTAGCATATTGAATCGCCAAGCTGGATGTGAAGGAGAGTTCGTTAAGTATTTTGAAAGAGAAGATAAGGTTAAGTTTGAGTCTCCTCTTCCATAAGGGGTCAAGCCCTAGTTTACTACACCTGGAATTATATGTCAATACACTATCAGTCACTATAAGTCCACTCCCACTATTATCTGGTGCAACAGGAGTGTCAGAGCATGGGGTATATGTACGACCAGAGTTGTTAATATCTGAAGAAATAGGAATTTTTCGAACTCGTTTTTGTGTCAGTCGAACCATTTTTCTTCAAGGGTTAATTGAATGTTACTATTGATTTATGAACTAGGGTTTAACGATATAAAAGCACTTTTTAATAAATACCGTGTAAGCGTAACGCAAACTTCAAACGTACCGCATTCGCAGTAAAAATAAAGGCATGCCGCACCATAGTTTGTAGTGCTTGTATCCCAACACATTGTCAACACACAACAACTCATAACGTTACCAGTATCAGCCACTTACAAATACGCGTGGCACGTGGCACAATAGTTACGTGTTTTGGTTTGGCCACCGTGGTTTCCCTCTAACCTACTTCTGCACCATCAATCATTAGTCGCATTGGTGTCAGCATATATAATATTGAGCAAACAGATAAAATATAACCAGGTTTTCCAGTTTCTTCTAATGTGTGTTAGCTAGAATCACATATCCACAAAAGAACATTTACGAATCCAACGCTGAATAAATTTTGTAGTGTAACGGTATTAAAATATCATTACATGCAACGTTATTAATCCGAGTTTGTTATTATTATTGCAGGGCGACAAAGAGTAAACGACTGGAAGAAGAGGAACAAGTCATATGCGATCTGAACCTGCAGAACAAGGAAGAAAACTTTTACGCATTAAGTTCCCCCTTTTAGTACTCGAACCGCGTCTTTCGACTTCAAAAATATATCTGTTGTGGAAGTACTCCGTGTTATTACTTATCGGGCGGTTACCGGTATTTTTTCCTTCCTGTTTGTCAATGGCATTTGTTCCTCCTCCAAAATATTCCTGAATAGGTGGAGCACGTCTGCAACTACTAAAATATCTGACTTCAGTGCTTCAGCCGGTACATCGGCAAGTCCCGCCGCTTTCCTGATCTTCATTTTTTGAGAGGGCAGTCTCGACGTTTTCGATGTTTGATCGAATGACATCAGTAAGATGATCTGGGTGCGCTGTTTTGAGATCCAGTTGGCTCGGTGGAACTGGTCCATTTAAAATTTCCTCGAATCGTGTTCAATCCATCTACTCTTCTGTCCTTGAATTTCAGTGATCTTCTTGTCCTCTCTGTCCCTAACCGTTCTCTCTGGTTTACTACATTTCCCTGCTAGATTCTCCTACGTGTCATATGGTTGTTTCATATTTCTTTCTCTTGCAGCTTTTCCACTGTCGTTCCTAGCTCTTCCACATATTTCTGCTTGTCAGCTCAATGACTCCACCTCACTTGCTCCTTTGCTTCTGTGTATTCAACTTGTGCCTTAACTTTATCTCTTCTTGGTCGACTGTTGTTAATTGCTGCCTTCTTGTTCTTCCTTTATTGAGTGTTGTTCAGAATTTCGATGGAGATCCATTCCTTATGATGATGTCTGTTGCAAATCACGTTCACGTTTGTGTTTGTTTGGTCCCTTTCCAGTTGTTCCCCATTGTAGCGTCTTGATCCTTCAGTAGACTCCGTAAGACTACGAGCTGTTGTTGAGAGTTATCTTGAATTCATTCAGTTTGTCAGTATACTGAAGGGGTGTTTGATTGAATCTTTAGTGCTGTTCCCCCAGTTGTTCAGTGCTTCTTGAGATTCATACCCATCTTGTTAACTACCAGTTAGTTGTGATTTGGAGCTATGTTAGTTTATCTGCTGGTTCTCGCATCCTCTATTGACCTTCTGAATATTTTACTGTATTGAATATAGTAGGTCTGGCTATCCGTGTTGTGGTCGAGTGAGATCCATATAGCTTTGTGTATGCGTTTGTGTGGTATTATTGTGCCGCCTACCAAATTATTGAATGCACATATATTTATAAACCTCTCCTTAATTATGTTCTCCTCTCGCAATCCATGTCGTCCAATTATAACTTCATATCTTTTGTTGTCCACTCTGAATTTAAAGTTTAGATCTTTCATCAGGATGGTGAGGTCCTTTATTGAACACCTAACTATGATTGATGGCATCGTGGAGTAAAACTGATCCTGATTGTCGTCGTTTCTATCATTGGTGAACATTCATTGTAATGCATTCTTTAATTGTTTTGAAGGATGCTTTGATAATTTTGGATCCTTGAGTTTTCCATCCAAAAAAGTGCATTTCATGCTTCTCTGGATAGCATAAGAGTAACTGCGGGAGTATCTAGCTTTTGCTATCCAGCTTCAGTCCAATGGGTTTCACTGATACAAAGTACTACAGATTTGAATCTACTCATTTCCATTGCTATTAGACTGGCCTTCCCGGTCTTTACCGTGTGATGATTAGATGAGCAGGTCGACTGATGAAAAATTTGAATCCGTGCGCCCCATTTTAATTCGAATGACCGCAGCACTTTGCTTTTCAATCTTAACGAAATTTTGTATATTGGTTTATTGGCACCACCTGTTTGAATAGCCTTTATGTGTCGTGAACTATCGTCTCTGTTGTTATGATTGCTATTCTACCGTCTGCACACATGACTGTCTCTAATAGTTTCCAAAGTTACGTTTCTATTATTGAAGCATCAGATATGATCTTCTACCAGTATACACTAGAAAACTTGCTGCCTGAGGAATATAAATAGTCGAACTCTTTTCGACACATTGTGATACTTGTAGTGCGAAATATTATCAACACATATAATCTTCAAGCTGCACAAACTGACAAAAAAACACACGAGAAGGGTTCAACGACAGAGAAAACACAGACAAAGACGCTCATGATAACATACCATGTGACATATGCTATCTTGCTCAACTGCATAGTGAGACAGCTGAAGGAAGCATTTGCATATTTTATCGCTGCAATGAAATAATTCATTCGTTTTGTGTTTGGAACCCACAACTGCAATATCATGGATTCCACTGTGCCACATATGGCGCGGTAACTGAAATGCACTGGAAGACATAACCATAGCAGAATGCATATCGCACAAAAACAGTACGTTCATACTTCAATGGTTAATGGAGAATTTTGGTTTTTTCTTTCTGGGTATGACAGTTCAGTACACACTTTCTCTATTTTATGCTATCACTGAAACGAATTTGCAAAACGTTAGTTAGTCCGCGACGATTATGGTTCGAAGTTCATTGTTGTTGACCAAACGTTGTAAGAAGTAGAAACTGTATTGTAGTAAAGGTCGAACTGTTTGATCACAATCATCAATTTTATTAAATTCATTTGGTATTGCTTGCTTGGACTTTTCATTGTTGTTTAGGACTGCAGTTGGTCAGTCTCTTATTGACTTATGTGTATACTGTGCGTATTGTCACGATATTGCCCAATACCACAAACATTCTGAGCAAAGATGGATAGTGATCTACAATTACTATTATTACTTTTACCAGTGATTGTTTTACTATATGTGTTTGTCCAACTGTAACAGAAACACTTTTCGTTCCGTTGCCTGTATCTTTGTTCGAACTCGAGTACGCTCAACAGTTTCGTCTGTAAATCTTCGCACGTCTCGGTAATAAATAGACGCCACGAATTCGCAAACAATTTTTTCTTATCGCAACCATCGATAGCCTTCTGGTTTTTGGTTTATCGAAGGATCCACGTCGATACCTGGCATGAATTCTTCATGTAGTGTTAATCATAGTGAATGTCGACTCGACGCCTTCTACAAACCCTTCAGCTGAATGTCCCTGTACCTCATAATGGATGTTCACTCCACAACTCCAACCCAGTACTGTTCGCTTCAAACTTGATAGACGCTTGCTTGTGCAGATGGGTGAATGATAAATTCACTGGATACTGTTTAATTCGATTTTTTTCATCAACATTACCTAGTGTTATATCAATGTCAATACTTTACGAAATCATGCGAATTACGTGAATCATACTATGTGATGAACGTTCATTGTGTAGCATCTTATTATGTCAACACAAAACATTTTCACGGGAGAAATACTAACCCTTGACGATCGGAGGTTACTGAACAGAATTTCTATTTCTAAATAACATTATCATCTCACGTTCGCATAGCAGTTTGATTTATAGATGAATGCGTGAGGGGAACTCAAATTCTACGTTACTTTTTAGTTTGATCAGTGTTTAACACAATGTAAACATTATTGATTTCGATTCAAATGGAGTTGAGCTGACAGCTAAGAACGACAATTTTGTCGCCTACCCAAAGTACTGTAATACATCATAGAAGTGAGAATGAATTACAGCAAATACGTCGAAAAGATATGGAACACATATGACAGTAAAAATGAAATCATATTTCATTTTGGTACATGTGTTCTAGAAAATATGCACAAAACTAATTCTCTTGTTCTCGATTCCTTTAGTATTGCGTCTATCATTGCAAAGCGTGCAGATTTTCTTTGAGTGTATTCCATCAGATTAAATACATGCGAATGACTGTCTTGAAATATTTCGTCCAAACTCCTTTGATTAATACCGAAGAACGTGACATCATCGATAGTCTATTATTTACTCTCAAGGTTATATTAAACTTGTGTAAACCGGTCGATATGTGATGACCTACTATGTGGTTTATCTGGTTTCATTCGACTTTCAATTCAACACACTCCAACTCCAAATTGCACTGTAGTTGTACGATGTATGCAAATAACAACTGTGGTTTACATTTTTTTAATTGAAATTCGATAAACATGCATTTATCCGTCATTTATCGAAAATGTATCTCAGTTTCAAGTGAGGTAGAAGATTTTCAAATCATTTTGTAAGGTGGTTTAAAAGAGAGTCGTTTCACTTTCTATTGATAATCAACTGTATCTTGAATGAATAGTAAACCAAAACAACATTACACACATTACAATAATCACTTTTGCTAAGTCCGTTTTCTTTCTCAGAATTGGATCACAGGATAATGGAAAGAAGTGGAATTTTCTTGTTAAACAATGTTGACGTACTAATGAGATCTGAAACCGATATCAATGGTTTGCGCACAGGATTCGATAAGCAGTAGGTACGTTTGCACGAAGAGCGTTGTTAGCGTCAGTACTGTGGGTACTAGTAAAGCTTACAACAGGTATGTCGGAAAAATTTCTATCGCGAAAAAGGCTGAAAACATTACAATAAGATTGGATGTCTCTCGAGCAACAAATACGAAAACCAATGATATCATCTTCATGAACTCAATAAATATTAGAGTGCAATTTCTTCTTTACCACACTTAAAGATGATGCCGCCAAGGTGGACAAAGTGCACCATGAAGGTTCAAAAACTGCCTTTTTAAAAACATTGTATAAACAATTGAACTAACCCAAGTTTTTTGACTACTTAAACACACGGTGACCCATAATACGGGTATATTGTCAAATAATCCTCTTTCCATTAGTTTCATAAACGAAATCTGCTAAAACAAAGGCTCCAGCACCAGACAGCAGTAAAGAGTATATGGTTTTTGATTAATCATCCGTCACATGACGGAACGTGAGACAATAGTAATAATAATAATAAAAATAATAATAACAATAATAATAATAATGAGATTGCAGAGAGCTTTATTCCCGTATACTATCATTTAACTGGGTACCTCTTCTCTAGTTGGAAGTCCAACGCCAACAAATATCCCTCAAAACATATTCTCCCCTTAACGTTTCAATTTAGACATATGAAACGACACTTATGCGGCGTTAAAATTTTTAAGAAACGGATACTTTGAAACGGAAACATTTTATTCATTTGTAAGTTAGCTTCAACTTTTTGAAATTCCCAATAAAACCTGTGGACCATACAGTCGATTCTTCATTTTGGAAAATTTCTGTGTAATTGTCTCAAACATAACTGTTCCTTCATTTCCACACAAATCACTTTTTGTTTGCGCTCTCTTATCTTCACTCTTTAATAACCCTTTGCTGCCATACATCTCACATTCGATTAACGATACATACTATTTATATCTGTCGATATCGGTAGCGCACGCCACATTACTAGTAATAATTATTCTTGCACGGTTTGTCATTACGTATATGCATTTGTTTCCCCAGTAAACTGATATAGTAAACTGTTCATAAATTTATCTAACTGAGTGAATAATCATCAGCTAAGTTGTTGTTCAAAGTGTGAAGAGTTCAGTTTCACATCACTTAGTTCAATTCAGGTAATTAATTAGTTTGATGGAAATTACCATTCTGTTATGTCCGGATAAAAATAATGAATGGTAACTTTCGTGATCCGTTTGAAGACCAATACTGTTCCGAAGCCCTGTACCTCTTCTTTGAGCTTAGTATCTTCTTAACAGAGCTCATCACCAGGTGAGAGGAAATTCATTAACCTTGATATTAATGGAAATTCCTTTAGATTGCAAATAGATACAGAATCAGACGTCATCATCCTCTCACCAAAAATTGGACGAAAATGGGCAGCCCAAGCCTTCATCATTTGTCCCAAGGCCTAATCATGTGTTCCATTAATATGATCACCATCAAACGAATTAAAAGAGAAATTGAACAGCTTCTGTTGTCTACTTTCCAATTCATAAAACTGTTGAAAATGATTTGTTTATACATATACAACATGACTGTTCACTTGATATTGTTTACTTGAATCTTCCTATTGATGTCTATGACGGCAGTTGATCAGTCTCTTATTAGCATATGTTCACACTATGCGAACCGTACTAGCTTCGAGTCCCGGAGTGGATATCGACTCCTACTGACGAGTCGTAATCGATATGTAACGTGCGCGCTAGATTCCACTACTTTCTACTAATCATAGTTTTCTGCAATATGACTGTGTTAATACAACGTTTTGATTTATTCTTATATACCTCATTGAAATCAAATCATAACTGAACTTGTCACAACTAATTATCCTTCCAAGATTTCAATTTCAGTGAATGTTTTAAGTAAGTGTGACATCAAATACACATGTGACATCATTAAACATTACAGAAACCATTTTTTTACCAGTTTACAGGATCATGCTAAGAACTTCGTCAATGTACATTTCTCTTTAATATCCCAATGTATGTTCGCTTAAGTGTGTCTGAAAGCAAGCAAAGATAATTTGACGCTTTTATATTGTTTCGTACAGCGATTCATTTGAAGTTACATAGTTATGATAATCTATGATGAGGAAATTATTCTGACGTAAATTCACTCAAGATATTCATCATCAATGAAATTCGAATGTTAAAACTAATTCTCATCAGGTAGATGGTGTCTAACTCTTTCACTTTCTCATCACTTTGTACTTCTATTGAACGTTTGAGGACATCCACTTGATGATTTTATTTTCAGATTTCTCCTAAATTATGGTATACAAGCTTTGTTGAAATGAGCCTGTACATCATTGCATTTTTAGCTTCCTAAGCGAATAACATTGTAAAACACCTTTTCATCTCTAAATATGAACATAAAAGTGAAAAACAAACTAACAGAGTTTCAGTCATATCTATGTTCTGTCAAAATTTGTTTGTCAACATACGTTTCATCAGGAAGACGACGTTGATTTATGAAATTTTCAAGACTGTTCCATATCAAAAATACATCATCAACAAACCATCGTTTATCATATTGTAGAATGACTGTTAGTA
This sequence comes from Schistosoma mansoni, assembly GCF_000237925.1. Classification (NCBI taxonomy): domain Eukaryota; kingdom Metazoa; phylum Platyhelminthes; class Trematoda; order Strigeidida; family Schistosomatidae; genus Schistosoma; species Schistosoma mansoni. Next base: position 1,202,582 of record NW_017386008.1, on the reverse strand, counting down.
GATTTGATTATGCTCAGATTTAGTCAAAATGAATGTTCTCATCACGATGGTATTTGTGAAAAGTGTAAGTTATTTGAGATGTTAGCACACGATATTGAAGCTTCTTAGACTTAATGAGAATCTGGATTTTTATTCCGACCAAGGCAATAATAGCTCTTTATATATCAGTCCTAATGTATTTTGTCATCTAGGGAGTTAGTATGTGAAAGTATTACCTTCGTTCATTGTAGATTATATTCATCACACCGAATCGATCCATCCTTTTATCATATGTATATGTATCTACAAGTTGATAGAACTCAAAAACTTCAATACAAATAACTGACTGTTAATAAATTTGCACTGAAACTCTGAAACAATTACCGATAAATACTAAATAGATCACCATACATTTAAGGGTTGTGTAAATTGCTGATTTTCAATTGAGATCATTAACCGATCAATGCTGAACTACCATACTAGAACGAGACGGTAACATAAAGTTTCTTGGTTGTCAACGCTCTTCTTTTCATTAGTCGCTTCATCATGATCTCAAATGCAATCACAATTCAATTCATTAAATAATTGATTCCGTTACAAGCATCAAATATATTCACCATTAGTTTTCCTCCTTTATGCAAACTGATCAAATCAATATTCATTTTGTTTATTCTAATTAGCATTTTCTTGAATACATCTTTATTTATTGTCATTACTGGAAAGCCAATACCATTGGTAACATTCGGTCAGTAAAATACACTTGGTTACAGTTAGTTAATTCAATAATAATGAAAACGTATTTTTCTTAAGACAAGAAAATGGAATGTGACCTTTTTGTTGAAAAACTGAACATGTTATTAGTTATACAGAGACACTCTGAAACATCAATAACCGTAAATATTAGTAGTCTAATTATCATTGTAGATTTTTAAAAGAATTACATACTCATTAGTCTTCATTTCAATCTATGCTTGATGTTTTATGAAAATTTGAAGAGACAAGTTCTATATAGGAAATTATGGTTACTGTTTAGTTGTGTAATCCAGAATGCACGTTTCCTCCTGTTTGAGACTTCTCAGACTCGACAAATCCAGAGAGAAACGTTCAAACTCCGTATGTCATCAACCATATCCATTATGAAAATATACATAACTATGTGTGATTACAATTTATCGCATATTTCGAATGATTTTAGGTTTTGATTCTTTATATAATTCAAATAATCAATTTTAATTAGAAAAAACTTCAATGTGCACATTGAACTCTTGAAACAAATCAAACGATGACTATTACGGAAACTTTGGATTGATCTTTGTTAGACTACTATTTCAAACTCGTAAATAGTGAGTAGCCACTCAGTTTTTAATACAGGACTCCACGGAAGTGCTCATCCGTCAGCATTAAAAATCCCCTCCCCAAATACATTACCGACCGCGATAAAAACTGGCATTTCTCAGGACGTAACCGGAACCTGTTTTCACTGATGCGTTTCAGTACCTGCAGTTGTTCCAACGTTGTCGCAACAATGAGAATATCATGAAGGTAAGCCGCGACTCCCGGCATGCCAGATAAGATAGTGTCCATTAATTGTTCGAAAATACATGGAGCAGTCTTGACACCGAAAGGTAGACTGTTATACTGAAATAATCCACGATGAGTGTTAATAGTGAGCAGCTCCCTCGATGCTTTGTCTACGTCGACTTGCAAATAAGATCTAGTTTTGGGAAGAATTTTCCTTCATTCAGCATCGTAAACAAATCTGCAGAAACTGGTAAAGGATAGTGATGTTGTTCAAGAGCTGCATTTAGACCTCTAGAAAAATCTGTACATACTCGTATGGTGCCGTTTGCCTTCTTGATGACCACTATCGGTGCTGCCCAGGAGGAGTAAGAGACGGCAGTACTAACTCCTTGTTGTTGAAGGCGGTTTAGTTCTTCATCTACTGTTGGCAACGTCGCATAAGGCACAGGCCTTTTGGGACGAAAGACAGGCTTAGCTTCATGTTTCAAACGAAGCGTTGATTTAATGGCAGAACACTGTACCAAACCAGGTTGCCAAATCCATGAAAACTGCGCCGTCAGCTTCCTCGTATACTATTCAGTGTCATGTGGTTGTGATACCATGTGTCATATGGTATTCAGTGGGACATCAGCCAATTTCACCTGGTCAAACCAGTCTAAACCAAGTAAATTTAGATCAACAGGAGTTACATGACATACCCCAGTAAAAGACGAATCCCGAAAAGTTACTCTACATTTCAATTGTCTTGACAAGTGCAGGAAAGTACCACATGCGGTCCGAGGCTTTTGAGTTGTTTGCTGCAGGCTAGGGCTGCCCATTTTCGTCCAATTTTTGGTGAGAGGATGATGACGTCTGATTCTGTATCTATTTGCAATCTAAAGGAATTTCCATTAATATCAAGGTTAATGAATTTCCTCTCACCTGGTGATGAGCTCTGTTAAGAAGATACTAAGCTCAAAGAAGAGGTACAGGGCTTCGGAACAGTATTGGTCTTCAAACGGATCACGAAAGTTACCATTCATTATTTTTATCCGGACATAACAGAATGGTAATTTCCATCAAACTAATTAATTACCTGAATTGAACTAAGTGATGTGAAACTGAACTCTTCACACTTTGAACAACAACTTAGCTGATGATTATTCACTCAGTTAGATAAATTTATGAACAGTTTACTATATCAGTTTACTGGGGAAACAAATGCATATACGTAATGACAAACCGTGCAAGAATAATTATTACTAGTAATGTGGCGTGCGCTACCGATATCGACAGATATAAATAGTATGTATCGTTAATCGAATGTGAGATGTATGGCAGCAAAGGGTTATTAAAGAGTGAAGATAAGAGAGCGCAAACAAAAAGTGATTTGTGTGGAAATGAAGGAACAGTTATGTTTGAGACAATTACACAGAAATTTTCCAAAATGAAGAATCGACTGTATGGTCCACAGGTTTTATTGGGAATTTCAAAAAGTTGAAGCTAACTTACAAATGAATAAAATGTTTCTGTTTCAAAGTATCCATTTCTTAAAAATTTTAACGCCGCATAAGTGTCGTTTCATATGTCTAAATTGAAACGTTAAGGGGAGAATATGTTTTGAGGGATATTTGTTGGCGTTGGACTTCCAACTAGAGAAGAGGTACCCAGTTAAATGATAGTATACGGGATTAAAGTTTCTTGGTTGTCAACGCTCTTCTTCCCATTAATCGCTTCATCATGATCCCAAATGCGATCACAATTCAATTCAATAAATAATTGATAACGTTACAAGCATCAAATATATTCACTATTAGTTGTCCTCCTTTATGCAAACGGTTTAAAGGAACATGAATATGAATAGTTCAGTTATTCAACAATTATGCGATTACAACTAGGCGTAGTATTTGTCCAAAAACGGATCTCAAAAGTTACCATTCATTATTTTTATCGAGACATCATCATCAGAGCAATTGGTTACCTGGATTGAACGAAGTGATCTAAATCAAAGCTAATCACACTTTGAACTACAACTTTGCTAACGATTATTCACTCAGTTATGTTAATTTATCTACACTTTACCACTTTACGGGTATAAAGCTTTTTATCACTTTATAATTATTATTATTGGCCCACAGTTCCGTCATGTGACGGAAGATTATTCAAAGACCATCCTTTCTTTACTGCTGTCTGTAGCTGGAGGCGTTGTAGTAGCAGATTCGGTTTACGGAACGGATGGAAAGAGGGTCGTTTTACAATATATAACCTTTAGAGTAAAAAATAGGTTATCGATGTTCTCAAGTTCTTCGGGATCGATCAAGGAAGTTAAGACGAAGATTTTCAAGACAGTCATTCGCATGTATTGAATCTGATGGAATACACTAATAGAAAATCTGCACGTTCTGTAATGATAGACGCAATACTAAAGAAATCGAGAACAAGAGAATTAGTTTTGTGCATATTTTCTAGAACACATGTACGAGCATGGTGCCTTAAAACACACCACTTTTGACCGGCTTCCACCAAGGTAGCGTTCCATTGATCCTCACTCTCTGTATGAGGTCACATAAAAAGTTCCCTATCCTTTCCTGTATAGCACATGTTATTCTAAGGCTCCAGAGCTTCAGTTTAAGACCTTAGTGTGAAACTTTAACAAAGACCTTGCTAAAATTTATGAATATCACGTCCACAGAGAGGGCGTTCTCTAGGGCTGCTGTCCAATTCCCTCTCGCTGGTAGTTAGATACGATCTGTCTCTCATCATCCTTAAATACAGAACTGACTATAACGTCTCTCCAGTCTCTAGGGAGTTGTGCATGTGAAAAGGACAGGTTGAAGAGAGCGGTCTGAAAATAATGTCCGCAAGCAATAACAGCAAGCGTGGATGTCACCCATCGGTTTCATGCATCCTACAAGGTTTGAGGTTAGTTACCAATGGATGAACTATTTCCTCGGTCACGTGTACAGATCCTAAGGCTGGCATCTCGGTGTAAATGAGTCACGTATTTGTTACACTATACGTAAAGTATACATCATTAAAATAGTTTTGCTAGATCATATTCATTTAGAGAATCCAAATTTTCGTGTAACTGTAATGAGGGTTATACCATTACTACGTTTTGTTCATCATTTAACGTACAAAGCCAATCGCTAAGGACACGTACAGCTATCATATGCCAACTGGCGTTCGTAAGTAAGACGGGATTTAGCTATGTTCCTTTTACATATATTCCGAATTTTTTATATTCGCACTCAAATTACGCCTATCATGTCGACAAGAATAAGTCTCAGAACTGTTACATACGCCTCAACGACTTCCGGGTGTCTTTATTATTCCACGGAGGGCGATGTGATGTCTTACGTGTTGACCATGGAATAAACGGTTGTGTTGCGAACTCAGAAGTTGCCTTTAACTTATTTCATTCTACATGACCAGGATTTTTCTCGAAAACACGCCAACTGGCTCCCGGAAAACTGAGGATGGCCAAAAACGAAGGAGTCTTACAACAACGAGTTAACAACTCCTGTCAACCTTTGGGATTTCCTTCGAGACGGTTGCTAGATACTGAATAAAGGTACAGCACTTTCAGCAGGGAACTCCTAGCTATGTATTGTGTTGTGCGGCATTTTCAACTCACTATAGAAGATCGAGAATTCACTCTTTTCACCGATCACAAACCTTTTACGTTCTCTTTCGGCACATCTTCAGACAAGTGCTTGCAACTAGACTGCATTCGGCAGTCTACTTCAAATATACAACACATTTCTAAAGCACACAGTGTATTTGAAGATGCCTTATCTCGTGTAATTTCCTTAAACGGTTTTCAAGGAATAAACCTTCTCAAAGTCGCCGAGCTTCGAAAATAAGACACTGATCTTCAGCAAGAATTATCCTCATCAACACTTGAACTGCCCAGTAAACAAATGTGAACAGGAAACGAAACCTAACTATGTTACTCATCTACAGGTAGGGATCGCCTAATCGTGTCAAAACGTTATTAACAACAATATCTTCAATACGTTTCACAAACTTTCTCATCCAGGCGTTCGTGCACCCATCAAGTTCATAGCATAACGGTTTTCCTGGCCGGATATCAATAAAAATGTGAGAGAGTGAGCGCGATCCTGTGTAGGCTGCCAGATATTCAAGGTGATTAGACATAATAAATGTCTCTTAGGCTTGTTCGAAACTTCCGGTGCTCGTTTCAACTATGTTCATCTAATTTCGTATGCTAGTAGACATACAAACACAATGCGCTCACTTAAACCTATTTTCACTCGATCGCAGTCAACTGGTGTTTTCGTTCAAGCTTGTTTATGATATAGTACACATGTCTTCGTAGATCGAGACTTACAACGATAACCTCTCGAATCAACATACAAAGGACCGTTCAAAGTTCTTCAGAGGGAACTCAAGTACTACATGGTCGATAAGGACGGCACTTCGGTGCCATCGAAAGACACAAGTACCACACTAACGATACCTCATCCGATAGCAAACCTTTACAATGATACCCTAGCAGTATCTGAAAATAGACTTGAAAAAACGCGTTCTGAAAGAAGAGTAATGTTTCCGGCATACGTAAACGTTTATTGCACGTAAGATACTAACTAACATTTTGTTTCATCTCGATTTTTCTTTGAACTACATACTATGCAAAAACATCCAATTTTAATATGCTCATATGATCATATATATCTTCAAAAAAATTCTTTTGTTTGCCGACATGAAACTTTTTTAAAAATAATGGAAATAGCCATTCTTTAAAAATCGCTCTTACGCTATCACATATGTATGAGTTCATTTCTATTTCGTGAGACCGCTTTGTCTTTCTACGCGCACACGGGTGTGATTCGACATATTCATACATATCCCTGTTTTTTTTTCCAAGACGGCTTGAAGTATGAAACAAGAACGATGAAGATGACGAAGAACCGGATTTTTGATTGTACTTTGTCTCCTTATTATTATATCGTATTTCATGGTTCTTTATGGTGGAGAACGACAACCAGACGCCGCTATACACAGCAAGTTATCACAAGAGTGTTTACCAACAACAAGCTCGTTAGGTTTAAATTCCTGAATGGACACGTCATAGGGTCATTACTCCCTCACATGAGAGGAAGTGATATGTAGCTGGAAATAAATCCCCAAAATCATTAGTCCTGTAAGTCTTCGACATTGAATGCTGGCCACACTAGTTTTAGTGGGCTCACCTAGCTGAAGGCGGTCGTTCATGCATTCGCACCAGATCACGAGTGGAAACGATATGCTCAACATCCCCTGCAATCGCTAGCTGGTTTAGATCAGTGACTGCTAGATATAATGATAACCTATCAAAAATATATTCACTAGGTTGGTACGATTCAGTTTCAGAAGATGTTACTGATTAAAGAGTTGTCAAACAACAAATACCTATGAAAAATTCCGTCTAATTCAGCTTCACATGTGAGTTGAATGTGTTCGGCTTACTGCACTGAATTCAATTGTTGATTAAATATTTTGCAATAGATTTGTAATGCATTTAGGATGTTTCTGTCTTTTTGTTGTGTTTATAAGAGGCTGCGTTGTTAGCGTTTTTTTAAAATTCAGTCTTTCCCTAACTCGGTTGGAAAGGCAGCAAGACAGTTAGCTTCAATACACACAACAATTGGTGAAACGTATAAAACTAGTGGTCATGGTCGGTGATCACACACCTATAATATTCTCTAATCGAAATATCGACTGAACGTCATGTTACTTTAAATTTGGTGAATAACACCACTCAGTAGATTTTCAGTAATATGAGCATGTGATATATTCGTAAACTATTTGATGCCCATACGTCATTCCAGTAGATTATATGAATTCAAATAGAAAGTTTTCAGTCTCATCCTCACAAAACAGTGGTCGAACAACAAAACGAATCTTTCTCTACATCTCTAAATAATGCATAAATTAAAGACGGTGGTCAAACTATCTTCAATGAAGAGATTTTATTCTGTATTCAAATAACACTTGTAAAATATGTAGACTGAACAACAAAGATCATAACTTACATTTAAAATGTAGCTGATGGTCTAGTTTTGGACGAATTTCCGGCACAGACTCAGAAATTTCGAAAGTGTCGCCACTGATGTTCATTCCGTCTAGACTATGTATGATCTAGAAAATAATCATTGGTATTAAATTTGCCAACTGAGATTGAAACACACTTAACTGGTTCCCAGAATTAGATTTGATCAATTTGTCAGTTGTGTGTTTTTAAGTCATTGGTGTCTGGAATTCGAACGAAAGATTTTCCAACATTCTTCACTAGTCCATCGTTGAACCAAAGCAGCTGAGAAACGTGATAAAGGTCGTTCAAGATGATTAATGAGCTTTGAAGCCTTATGATCCGTAACTATGAAGAATTTCTTTCCAACTAATTATTTATGAAGTTTGGCGGCCCAAAACACAGCCAATCACTCTTGTCGTTCTTTTGAATAACCTTGTTCAGTAACAGTAATTTTGAGTGAATTGTATATTACTGATCTACCTTTCGGCTTCAAAACTGCATTGATACCCACAGGTGATGCATCGGTGATACGTGCATAATGCTTGCTAGGAAGAAACTCTAGTACACGTCGTAAGCATGACTCTCGTTTCCACAACGTCTAAATGAATCCTATGTCCAGACATGAAGTAACCAACTAGCACGACAAAAAATGAGGTATTCAACGGAAATAGTATTGAAGAGCCCACGCTGGTCAACTTAGTTCTGCACGATTGTTTGCAGATGATTCATTTGTTGGTGAAGCAAGTCGCTACAGGTCTGGTTTAAAGACGTTACTGTCAACTCCGTATTCTTGACATTCAGAACTAAATACGAAAATGAACACTTTTTTGGATTTACGGTGACATTCTTCTCAGTCAAACGACACAATAAAGCGGTAAGTCTCTGATTTTATTCAGTGGATTTGTTATTTTGAACCAAAGTTAGTGCTAATATCAACACCTATAAAACATTGATTGCTTTCTCGTTTTGTATTTTATCAAAGGAGTCCCGGCCTGAATATATTACATCGTGCAATGTTACTCTGATCACAATCTATTGCTCACGTGTTTTTCTGTAGTCGTCTTGTCTTCTCTGTCCTTCACCGGTCCCTATGGTTTACTATATTTCCCTGCTAGATTCTCCTACGTGTCATAAGGTTGTTTCATATTTCCTTCTCTTGCAGCCTTTCCACTGTCGTTCCTAGCTCTTCCACATATTTCTGCTTGTCAGCTCAATGACTCTTCCTCACTTGCTGCTTTGCTTCTGTGTATTCACCTTGTGCTTTGACATTTTCCGTTCTTCTTCGGCTGTAGTTGATTGCTGTCCTCTTGTTCCTCCTTTCGTACATCTTATATAGGGATTCGAAAGAGATCCATTTCTTGTGGTAATGCTTCTTATGATCCGGAACCCCCTGACACGTTTGAGCTAGTGCTTGCTAGACCCCTTTCTGTTTGTACTCCATAGTAGTGTCTTCGTATCTCAGTAGATCCTGCAATGCGTGGAACCTGTTGTTGAGAGTTATCTTGAATTCGTTGAGTTTGTCAGTGTGTCGAAAGAATATTTTACTGCACCTTTGTAGTGCTCTTTTTCCAGTTGACCAATGTATCTTTAGCTGATGTTGATGATGTTTGTTGCAGACCATCACCTCCCGATACTTTCGAGTCAGTGCTTCTTTGGTCCCTTTCCAGTTGTACTCCATGACAGTGTCGTTTTCCTTTAGTAGACTCTGTAAAACTAAGAACCTGTTGTGAGAGCTATCTTGAATTCTTTGGATTTGTCAGTATCTTGAAAGAGCGTTTTGTTGAATATTTTTGCTGTTTCCCCAGTTGTTCTGAGATCCATAGTAGTGTCTTTGTATCTCAGTAGATCGTGTAATGCGTGGAACGTATTGTTGAGGGTCATCATGAATTCGTTGAGATTGTCAGTATGTCGAAAGATAATTTTATTGCACCTTTGTAGTGCTGTTTGTTCAGTTGTCAAATGTATCTTCAGCATCAGCTTCACCTCGTCAATCATCAGTTAGCTGTGTTCTGAAGCTATGTCAGTTCCTCTCCAGGTTCTCACATCCTCTATCGCCCTTCTGAATATGTTACCGATGTAAATAAGATTGATCTGGTTCCACATGGTGTGATTCGATGATACTCATGTAGTTGTGTGCATGCGTTTGTGTGGAAATGTTGTAACACCTGTAATCAATTTGTTGAATGCATATAGATTTTTAAATCTCTCACCATTTCATTAATTTTAACACAAACATTGCAACAAGGAGGCAACAAATATGTATGTGTGAATGCGAGGGTTTTGCGCAGGTGTTGAAACGAAAGCAGATAGTTGTCCCAGGTTGATACGCTCAGAGCCTTTGACCTATAAGTTTGATCCACAGGATGGTGGAACAACGTAAAGAGATGCAGTCCCATGGAAGCCGGTGACAAAAGATAGGTTATTACTGAAAGATCCGTTCCGAAGGTTTAGTGTGTAGAAATCCCTCCATGCATACCTTTGCAACTTGTTCCTAATGTTTTCTTTGCTTGTATATTATTTTTAGTCTTTTTGATGCCTTTTGGGATTGTTATGTTTGCTCATTTTTCTGTCGCTTTCACTGAGTTTGTATTTTCACTTATTGAACTGTATCTGTGTTGTTTTAATTGATTTTATTCTGGCGGCTGCAATATTGATTGTTTCCTCTTTGATTGTGTTGTTTGATATGACTGGGATCGTGCATTTTGGTTGTGAATGGAGGTACTTTACCAGAATCGGAAACACATTAAGCAACAAATTGAGCGCATTTTTAATTGATCTATCCAGAAAGGATAAAATAACACTTATTACTTGGAGCGTTCAGTAATTTTCATATATTTCTTTTCACTTTGCCATGTATTCTAATTTAGATTGATTATTGTGGGAACAATTATTGTTTCAATAACCGAGTGGTAATATTTGTTTAGGTAAAATTGTATATTTGTATTTATGATGAAATTTGAAACCGTTGTTACCCGAATCACCTTGTTGTGATTTCGATTGTACAACACGCGTTACTACATTTTTACCCGACAGTTATTCATCACCCAAACCTAGTTTGAATCTTATAGGTTTGGATTTTATGCATACATCATTCGTCCCCTTAAGATCATTGAGCCTATGTACACCATTAGTTTGAAATCGGGGTTTTCCATTTCCTTTGGGTGGTTTGTCCGTGTCCACCAACCCGATAAAAGCACCGAACGTTCGCTTTGCATCCTCTCAGTTCCGTCAAGAACACCCTCGCCGATAGGGTGCAGTGTGCAGGACTTGCCTGGCAGTGAATGTGTGCACGTGGCTATTTTAGAGCATTCCGAGAAAAAAGGTGACTCTCACCACCTGGTCAATCAGAATCATTTCCCTCCATACTCAGTTGTCAACTTGAGGAGATATAATTCTTCCGAAATAGGATCCTTTAACTCGAAGGATAGAGTTTAAGTGGTTTACTTTGTCTACGGTGGTTAGCGGTTATTAAACAAGGCTGTTTTCTACAGGCTCGGTATACTGATTCCACACACAACTATCGTCCTCCATCCTTACTTAAGAACGCCAGTAGCCCTATAAGAGCTACAGGTGGATTTACTAGAGCAAAACCCCTGTATCTAACGACATGGTGGATATCTCAGTAATGATTGGTGTTTTTCTATTGTCACATCTTATGAGGATGCAGTGTATAATCATTTATTCCTAGTTCTTTGTCTTGTATAGTAGGGAAATTGTTCCGTGGTAACATCTTATTATTTAAAGAGCGTAGATTGATTAGTATAACCGTAAACACACCACGATTACCTATAAACTAATACAATAGGTGGATTATTTGCCTGTTTCCCATGATGTGGTCGATAATGGATCATTGTACATTTCATAAGTGTCACAAATGCAGTTCCCTAGATTTCCTACCACATTCGGTGATGTCATGTTATCCGATATATTGTTAACGAAAGCTAGTTGTCCTCAGTTTTGATGTATTGACAGTTGATGGTCTGCTTGGCATGGGTTTTCGGACATACTGTACCGGTATCCCTTATGCGCAACTATTGATGGGCTGATAACCATTGTAACCAGAGCGTTAAGGTACTTACTGGTTAGTTAGTTAGTTTACTATTTGTATCTTCAGTCACTTATTTGTCGCCGAGTTTTAGTATTTCTGTCTTGGATTTCCTAGGAAGGGGGACAATATGTTTTTTTATTTCAACAACGTGTATTACCACAAATTTTTATGTGGCTAGGTTCGCGTCTTCCACTTTTGATCTGCTCTGTGCTAGACCATGCATATGCATTTGCACATTATGTTCAGCGATAAGGAGTTCCTCTCCGCTACTTAATTTCAGCCATATCAAAGCTCTAATTTTTCCGTTGTTGTTCGTATTTTGTCTCTTTTAGCTGCCTTTCAGCTAGTGAAGGTGCCACGGATATTCAGAGTTTGGTAAAGCCTTTGTTCCTAACACCTTTATAATCACGGAATAACAATCCAGTCAAATCATAAGTCAAGAACGTTCGGGTTCGAAGGTATACTTGAAAGTGTCGTCAAAGTGTTAAGTTGGATAGTAGATGCAATGGATGAGTAGAATGGCGTACTCACTGGTGATCTGGTGTGAATGATTGTTCGAGCGCTTCATGCTAGGGTGTGTTCTGTAGAACTACAGTCAGTATCAGTACTGAACCATTGATAGGCTATTTACTTCGGTGATCGATTCACCACTACATTGTAGTAGTGGTCATTATCTTATTGTTTCTGATTTTTTGCAGCATGCCTTCATCGAGTGGTATTTGCACTTATCTTATTAGTGATCTCATCAAATATATACGTCATTTCATGACCATTTTCTATATCATATGTGATATTCAAAGCTTGAACAAACTGAATCTTGATTTTAAGGTTGGGATGTTGAATAACCGGGGTAGTATTATCATAGTTGGCTGACGCATTTCAACTAACTACATTTTCTTGATACTGTCATCTGAGCTGCTGGACTCAGATCACCTAGATCCATTGCAGGTCATTTCTCCCACTGCTAATATATCGTCTGGCTCAGTAACGTGTCTAAAGAACTGAACTATGCAGACTATTGTAGATGGTCAAAACAAGGCTACCTCACAAAAAGTATGCTAGATAAGTTAGTTATGAGAGGCACCACTATTTTAAACAGTAACAGTGAGAGTTGTACTAGATAGAAGATTGTTTAATTCCTAACACGTGAAAAAAGCGACAATTTCAAACGAATCGCGGTATACTATGATAGTGTCGCTTATCATTTCAGTTGATCAGAAGCATGACTTACTACCGATCACAGGAGTGTGATACCATAATTTCTCGAATCCACTTGAAGTTCACCGTTAGGTAACATACAGTCATCATCAATAAAACTCGTGAGCGATTTTACGAGATATTATTCATCATATATACTCAACAATTAAACAACGTGATCTGGTAGTTGTGCAGAAATCATTCTGCAATTATGAGACGAATGACAGAAATATCTCTCAAGCAACGGAACAGAAAGTCGTGTTATTTATTCATCATAAAGCACCCAGATAGTAAATAAAATCACGTTAGCTGGTCAAGTCACACGGGAAAATTGACTTCAAAGAATGTCAACAGATTTAGGTTTGTGGGTTCAATTTTGTTCAAACTGTATGACGCTAACTACTGACTGGTGACTCGCACATATCAATGATACCTTTATGAAATATATTCATCGTAAAATCTACATTATCATCTGGTACCATTTGATAGATGTGACAGCTTTCTTAGGTTAACCAGGGTCTTCGTAATAACATTCTCTCACATTGGTAATAATCACTTTAGTCTTATGTGATTTTCTTGGACATTTGTTCATTTTTATGCATATCACATTCATGTGCTTCGATTCTTCGATTGAATAAACATACAAATAATAAATTTAAACTGTTTTCAGTTTCTTTTTCTATGCATAAACAATCATAAATTTAGAACAAATATTTTCATCTTGTCAATAACGAACATTAATTTGTCAGCGTTGATTCATGAGTCAATTCTGTTCGGTAGTACAGTACAATTTGAGCAAATAATTAACTGAAAGACAAATAAGTGACAGTCAACAGATTTATTAGTGTAAATATAAGTTCCTAACTATGTGTAAATATTGGACAGAATATTGTCAGGCACCAAAAATGAAGCTGGAAAAAAGATGGCGGCGCACAATTGAATCCAAAGTGATATGTAGTCTGTTGAAATAATCTCACTTGTGTCAGTTGGACCAAGTTATGTTTATTCTGGGTCTAAACTTGTAAGCAGGTACAATGAATAATTCGTTTTCCATATACATTTGGTTGTTATTTTCTTTCTTTTTACTTGATTGGTCTAATTTTACTGACGCTAAACCGTTCCTATGATTTTTGAAGGTATCCACTATGTCACCATACTTTAAATGCCCTTTCTTATCTGGTATGATCACATCAAATTCAAGTCTTTTATAATCTTCTTCATGGAATGCAAAATCGATGGAATGACATAATTGTGTTGCATCACCCAACTCCATATGACGCGTTTGCATTAATTCATAGGCTAAACGACAAATCTAAGAAAAATACCGTATGAATAATCATTATGTATGGATTGTGAGAATATTTAATGAGATTATTTAGAGATTATCATCAAATTTTGAGGATGAATCTCATCTTTAAAATCATGAACCGATCTACGTTTGACCTCCACAGAATACCTGAGAGCACTGGATAGGCTGTGTTGTCGTATTATCGGACTCACCGGCAGTGAGCACCCAAGATTATACACGCAGGATGCGAACAAAGGACTACCGGTGCTCACTAGTGACTAGTTAAGAGAAATAACACACGCAAAACAGCTTGACGACTAGTGAAACATTGCAACCAAAATTCCAGATATCTATAATAAAAGCTTATAATTGTTTCTCGACTCAACTTTTCAAAAATGGGGATGTAGCTACTTCGTCCTCTATGAATTGATACAGGAATGCTCCAAACACTATTCGCTTACTACTTCAAATTATAACCATAGATTAATCATAATAACCAGTTTGTAATGAATAGTACGGCATTCGGAAAAGGAAATTCATGATGATAATTTATTGAATTCAAACCATACGTTATACTGACAATATTTCAAGCAGACAAAAACTGCACGCCTTATTGTAGATTATTTTAAACCTAATAGTAGTTTCACTTTAATCATGTGATTTTATATTCACATTCATGAGGACATTTTTCACAGAGAGCTAAGAGATATACACTTAGGGTATCAAATGCTGTTAATGGAAATCATTCAATCGACTAGCAAAATACTTCTGTATTTCTCGATCATTATTGATGAATGATTCTCAATCTTGTGGTAATCATAACTGCACCTCTGTAAAACTGGTGTGAACTGTTTGTTCAACGTTGTTTGTTTCATTCGAATTTCAGTCGAAACAAACAACGTAATATTGTAGATAAAAGTTAAACTATATAACTTACATTCGATGAAAATGTACACACCAGGAAATCCGTCATTGAAAGTGCAATGACATCAATGACTGCATTATTCATTGAATTATATGTCATTCGGAATTCCACATCAGCTGAATGGGATCTACCTGGACTACCATACAGAATGTAGTTGGGATGGCTGTACGAAAATTGAGTAAAAACATTCGGATCATCTGTCGCCAAATAAACACTTCGTTTAGCTCGAAGAGCGTTTTTTCTTCCAATTCTTTTTTTCAGAAATCGACCTCAATTTCTCCTCGTTTAGGTCCTATTAGTTTGGAAAATGACAAAGCAGATTCATTCTCTATATTGATAATGATAAAGTGGTCGGTCTGAATTCGACGTGATAAAATTATGTATAATATAACATGAGAAACATTTTTGTTCTCAAAATGCGCAGTTTCTACTCATTCAAAAAGAATTCTTAAGAGTGAACTTGATGTAAGTTCTTCGTAAAATGAAAACTCCGTAGTTTGCATCATAGGCCAAATTTTGTTGAAAAGCAGTGGAAAACGTGGATGTATGGGGGGCACATATTTCGTCCTATTAAAGGACTATATTGCAATCCACACCAATAACTCCCTTAAAGAATACACTGAGTAAATTTGACGACCGCTAAGATGGGCATAGCCTTTAAGATAGTGAGCTGGAATTGATTCCCAAAAGAAACATGTCTACTGCTTCCTGGATTTAAACTGTTTTCAACCGGAGACTAAACTGTGGTGTAAACAAAGAAACTCCACAGCTTCAAATCTACAATTGTAAGTTAATATTCCATAGCAATTTGCCAAACATGTTTACTAACAAATTGTTATCAAACAATCTTTAACAACATTTCATTGAATCACTATTATTTCTCGTCGAACTGGCAATGATAACGTTGAATCGTTGTATGTTGAAATCCTGAAAATCTTTCAGAATAACATCAGCGCTTCACGACACGTTTTCTACGTTTCCTTCACACTATAACAAATAAGCATAAATGCAAAATTACATTACTCAAGGAGTCAGATTAAAGTAATATAGTAATTTTCGCATTTTTAAAACCTCAATTTCCAAACGTGCAGGCGACTGACAAATTCACATCATCGTGCCTCTCTAGTTCAGAATGCTGATTGATTTTTAAATGATTCAAGTTTTTGTGTACTGCATTTTATTGATAATTTTACTGGGGAGTTGAGCACATCACAATACATTCATAAGAATACATAATATAGCTTGCCTGAATAAGTTTATTTAAATAATGTTGAATTTTGTGAAGTGAATTGGTCACCACGGAGAAAGTTGAACCCTTTCACACCTTGATTGATACTAGTAACCATCTCTCCACCATTTCGCTTTACAGAGTCATCAATGGAATTCCATCGCTCTTGACCTATGCTTCCGAAATCTGTTCCTTTCATACCACGGAAAGCATGGAAGCAAACATCAACAAGTTCAATGATTGTGCGCATGAAACGTATTCAGTGACCTTGGTTTTTTACTTCACTATTTGTGTATTTATATTTCTTCCAGCTGTAATCAGTTTTTATCTCATAATTCTCTTCTTACGTAATCTGTTGAGGATGTTGAATTCGCAGAACTCACTTGATAAATGACCTATTTAATTTTCCGTTTCGACTAGTATTTCCAATTGGAAAATATCTTAAATTCTATTGGTCTGTTGTATCTTTCAGTGTGCTTTTTTGTAACGCTGCTCAAAGTCAATTTTTCGCTGTGCATATACGTTTGATTTATTCTCATTAAGATTATTGTGCTTCAGGCTGCTTACGGAACATACATTCCCATCGTCCAACTTGGACGCCTCAGAATAGCTAGCTTATGAGCCTCTGGTCACAAGTCTTTTTCGCGTTCGCTGACTAAGTGAATTCGAAACGCTTCAGAGTCAAGTTCATAATCGAACTTTCATTTTTAAATATGTTCTTCAAGCACACATAATGAAGGATTGAATTGCGGTCAATTGATTAGCGAAGTACAATTTACTGAAAGATCACACTATCAGTTGATTGTAAATAACTGAGCTAATCTTAATGACTTACATGTCTCTTTGACATTACCAGGTGATTAGCATTTTGTCGATCAAAGAATTTATCCACTTGCTCCATGTACTCTGATAAGTTGTGAAACTTAGCCTCCAGAATTATCTAAAAAAAAGAACAAGTGCAAGATGTGATCATTAGAATTTATCGTGATGTTCATCTTTTTCGAAATGATGGTATACATGATAGCGAAAATTTGATCTGTCTAAAAGTGGTAGGATTTACTATACAGACAATACATTCATCATAATCTAGAACAATTTATTGCAAAGTACATACAAGTTGATCACCGCCATTTCGGTCTTTATACACTTCTTGTTTGAAGTAGAAAAAACTGCCGATAGAATTAGCAAAGAGAATCTTGGAACTTATTATACAGAATGACAAACCACACTGGTTGAATACTCACCTATAGCAGCAACAGCGCATTGATGCAAAGAATAGGTCTTATATGAACACTACTCAAAAGGACAAAGACATTGAAGCAACACAGGGAAATGAAAATGTATGCGTTTTGAAACAATGGTTAGACGCTGAACATCATCAAGAAATGTCTGTTAAACATACCGTCAAATATAAAATCAACATTCGTTCATTCTTCTCATGTGATATTCATTCCTTGACGTGAGGAATTTTACATCCTCCAACGCTTCTTCGTCAAGTGTGATTCGATTGATGTATGTTGTGTTGTACCGAAGCATCTTCCTTTTCCTTCTGTGTGTGTTGAGACCCACTGCTGCTGAAGGGTACTGCTGCCACACTGGTCGTCTTCTCCTGTATTTGTAGTTGTATGTGTGATAGAACATCCAAAACATCTGCGAAGTCTAAGTTGTCAAGCTGCATCCTAGCTGTCTGTTGTATCCCTCCACATGTTGACGTCTTCATGACCCAGTCGATCACCAGGAGAAAGAGAAGGGGTGAGAGTAAGCAACCTTGCTTAACACCGGTCATTACGTCGAGTGAATCGGAGAGTTGTCCTCCATGAACGATTTGACAATTTATTCTCCGTTTTTTATATTTTCATCAGGAGTCCGTCTTTCCAGTCTGTTGGTGTTTGTTCTTCATCACAAATCTTACTGAAGAGAATGTGGTGTATCTTTGCAGTTGCTGCTTTATCTACTTTCGGTGCATCAGCCTGAATGTTGTTGTTGTTGTTGTCCGATCCCGCTGCTTTCCTGCACTTGACCTGTCCGATGGCCATGTTGATCTTTTCAGTTGTTGGTGGGCCAACATCGATTGAGATTTCAGAGGGTGCTGCTTCGATGTTGGGTGAATTCAGTAGAGCCGGTTGATTCATGAGTTCTTTGAAGAGTTCTATCCACCTGTTCTTGTGTTCTTCAATGTTGGTGATTACCTTACCCTCCTTGATTTTCCTTGGTCGTTTCAGTTTATGGTAACTTCCAGCAAGTTTCTTTGTTGTATCATACAATTGTCTCATGTTTCCTACTCTTGCAGCCTTTTCCCCCATCATTGTCAGATCTGCCACAAAGTATCAACAGTAATCCATTCATTGTAGTGGTGCTTCTTGTGGCCCAGAACCTCCTGTCATGTTGACATGGTTGCTTTTTTTATCTTTTTCCAGTAGCTATCCATAGTAGTTTCCTGTCTATTGAGTAGATCATGAAAGGCCCGAAACTCATTGTTGAGGTCAATCATGAATTCGTTGAGTTTTTCGACGTCCCGAAGAAGAGCCGTATTAAACTTTTGTGATATTTTCCGCACCAGTGCTTCCTAGTTTTTAATTTCATCTTGGCGATCAGCAAGTGATGATATGATGCTATATTCGCTCCTCTTCTGGTTCACACATACTCCATCGTCCTCCTGAAAATTTTGGTGATACAGATATGGTCGATTTGGTTCTGCGTAGTTTTGTCCGGTGAAGTCCATGTGTTTATGTGAATGTGTTTGTGTGGTAATATAGTGACACTTATAACCAGTGTATCAAAGACACATAGACTCTCACCATTTTTGTTCAACGTGTTTCACTGATTTCAAGCACACCCTGGTTGTAACTCCTCGTTTCTGCAGCAATTTGGGATATTTTTCCGGTCTCACACATTGTACGAGCATTCCGTGTGCCCACATAAATGTTTGTTCTGGTTGTAAGAACGTGAATCAGTCTCATGGCTTCCGAAGAAACTCGGCATTCAACATGAGGCGTCATAATTATTCCCTCAACTCCCAAGGTAGAGTTTAAATGGCTTGAATTATTTTTTCTGGTTAGCGTTCTTTTAGAGAGTTAGTTTTCCACGGGATGGGTTCGCTAACCACATGCACAACTCTCCTCCTTCGTTCGGCCTTGTTACCGGTAGAAGCTTCCTGAGGAGCAAAAGGCGGAGTTGGATACAAAAGGTTAGAAAATACACATAAAAAATCCGATATCTTCCTGGTTTTCTATAATTCTCTGTGAACCAACATTCAACCATTGTGTACTGTCACCTACGAAACAATCTATCGATTGAATGCTAAATATAAATACTATAAAGTTTCCTATTTTGTTGAATATTTTGTATGAGTAAGGTGTGACATGAACTAGTTGATTACAACATCACCAGCATATATTTATATAGGCGTTGCTATTATTATTTAATCGAATAACTTGCATTTTACCCTGTAATCATCTATATATAGAATCCGTCAGATTGCAAAATGGCCAAATATGTGACATTTGACATAACCAATATGTGTGGGTTTGGTTGTTCAATGCATCAACTTATGTTCTGTCTTCAATTGGCTTTTGAAAAAGAACGCGTTTTAATATTGACCAATTATCGTTCCCGAGATATTTTTCACGAATGGCTTCATCAGAACACACTTCCACTTTCTGAAAAATGTAGTCATGAGGACACAAATGGTAGATCAGGTTTGTAAACGATATATTTATTATCGATTTGTTGTAATTGTCAGACCTTTATGATTGTATTGAATTGTTCAGTAGAACATTTTCAATTATCTTTTGACTGCAAACTATTCACTATATCCATCAAACGACATGGCGCTCTTTACTATTTACATAAAAAAACGTGTTAAAAAAATCGTATTATTTGCGAAATTTCAGGTCCCATTGTTCTTTCTATTATTGATAAAATCTCGATTAATCACTTTTGACAACTGAGTAAATTTCCGACTCACAAATCAGTTATTATCTTAGATTGTTGGACACTCGAAATGCAATTTCACGTACAATTTTTCAAGCTTAATATAAATTTTCGTCCTCTTCTTCGCTTCAGATAACATCGAATGTCCTTATAATATACATGATCTCGTAGCACATAACTGGTTGCCACATGTTCTACCGATAGATATGAATGAAGAATTATTGCGTTTACATGAGGCACCATATGTTTGGTTCGCTGGCCAACTAGCAGCCTACATTTTGCGTCCAAAGCCAAAATTTTCAGAACTAATCAATGCAACCTTGAAAACCTTTAAAGCGAGTGGTGATCCTGTTGTTGGTGTGCATATCAGACGTACTGACAAGGTTGGTGTTTGTTCATATACCTCGTTAGAATATGATATGATGCACTTTATTGTTTATTGCTCAAAATCCGGACAGTGCATGTTTAAAATGTAAGGCATGTTTTCAGTTTGTTGTAGTGGTTTTGTATCTGGATTAAAATACGTTTGAAATTTTTGTCTCTCATCCTAAAAACATCATCTTTCTCAACGGAATGCTGGTTGACAGATTTGGTTGAGTTCGATGTATTTGGTTCTGCATAGGTTTGAGGTTTATTTTTTAAATCAGATGTTTTAATGAAATAAATAATTAATGACATTATTTGACGCAAGTAATTTAGTTAAGCTCTACTGCTATTGGTCGGATTTCCGTATAGATATAAACATCGAACTATTGGTCTACTGACCACTGGTGTATTGTTGTTCTTCAGAATACGTGTTCGGAGTTGAAATCATCTAAATACTCACATTTTAGATGGAAACGTGGCACAAGTACATTAAGTTCATTTCATTGTTGAAAAACATGTTTATTTTCTGCCTTCAAATGTTGCTGTTTATCAAGAAATAGACACGAGTAGATCCATTTCAGTACCTATCCCTCATATACTTTCACTTGAGATGGTGGAGAGAATTTTGTAGCTCGGGCGAGTGATTTTGATGTAGGTTTGTTCTCTGAGCTGTATGATTTGGCCGTGGAGCTTCCATCGTCCTTCTCAACGACATCATCAGCACAAACTTCGGGTAGAAGTGAAGTGTTTGAACTTCTTCACATGTGATTCACAGCTTGTCCTGTGCACCCCGATGTTGTTTGGTTCTCATTGACTTTAAATCTGTCATTGTTTATTTCTTTGTTATGGTTGTATCTGTTATTGGTTTGATTTTTGTCTCCATGTTTCCGCATCATTTTCTTAATTGGTTGATAAATTGGATTGATTTCAATGTGCTTGTTTATTGGTGATTGACCTGAGTGCCAAGCATCTAAAAATTCTCTGATGTTTTTGAATTGCCTCTGTCCGAAATCTCCACATTTTTCCAGTCGAATATACGTCCGTAGTTATTCACGTGTATTGATATGTGTGAAGAAATGTCATGTCATTTGGCTGCTAATTGATGTTCGTGTAGGCGAAGATGAAGAGGGCGCCCGCTTTGTCCGACGTATTGTTTGTCGCAGTTGGAACAATTTAGTTTGTAGATGATGTTTGTTTTGTCCTCTTTTGTCATTTCGTCATTTGGTTTGCATGAGATTGAGTGAAGGGATTCTGTTCGTTTGTGGACAAAACCTATTTCAAAGGTTTTCAGCAGCCTTGTTGTCGTTTCTGAAATGCCTTTTATGAGTGATAAGGTTGCTTTTTTACTTGGTTTCGTTGCTGATGGTGTGTGCGATTGGTATTTTTTGATGTAATTGATTGGATAGCGTTCTCTTGAAAGATGGTTTTTAGGTGTTTTTCTTCATTTTTTGCACTGTCATTGTGTTGCAGTGTGTCTTCTCTCTCTTGAATAAGGTTTATACGCAGTTGATATAAAATCCAAACTACGTTCGGGGAAGAATAACTGTCTGTAGCAAAAAATGTATTAACGCGCGACTCAATCGAAATCAGAACAAGGTGATTTGTGGTAACAACGGTTGCAAACTTCATCATATATACAAATGTGCAATTTTACCTTAAGAAATATTACCACTCAGTTATTGAACCAACAATAGCTCCCACAATAATTAATCTAAATTACAATAAACAGTAAATTAAAAAGAAATATTAAAGAAATACCGAACGATCCAAAAAGTAAGTGTTATTCTATCCTTTCTGGATAGATCAAGTGAAAAATTCAATCAATAAGTTTCTTTATAACACAAAGTGTTTCCGATTCTGGGAAAGTGCCTCCATTCACAACTAAAATGCACGATCCCAGTCATATCAAACAACACAATCAAAGAGGGAACAATCAATATTGCAGCCGCCAGAATAAAATCAATTGAAACAACATAGATACATTTCAATAAGAAACATAGAAACTCAGTAAAAGCATAAGAAAAACTGAGAAAACTAGTACGAAATGAAGCATTACAATCTCAATTAACATCAATAGGATGAACAATATGTAAAACTAAAGTGACCATTTAAAAGAAATTGAAAATTCATACATGGAGGGATTTTGTGAGTTCTTTGGATGTTGCTATTATAGTTGAGATTTCGATTGGTGTGGTTTGGCTTCCTGTGCACTTGAGTATCCAGTTTTCATGTGTCGGTTCTGGTGATTAATATATCTAAGAACAGTAGCTTGTTGATCGACTCGAACAGCCTAAAACTATGGAGACTTCTTCCACACTAAGACATGCCTGAGAACATAGTCAATATCATACGGAACTCCTATGATGAATTAAACTGCCAAATCGTTCATGGAGGACAACTCTCCGATTCACTCGACGTAATGACCGGTGTTAAGCAAGGTTGCTTACTCTCACCCCTTCTCTTTCTCCTGGTGATCGACTGGGTCATGAAGACGTCAACATGTGGAGGGATACAACAGACAGCTAGGATGCAGCTTGACAACTTAGACTTCGCAGATGTTTTGGATGTTCTATCACACATACAACTACAAATACAGGAGAAGACGACCAGTGTGGCAGCAGTACCCTTCAGCAGCAGTGGGTCTCAACACACACAGAAGGAAAAGGAAGATGCTTCGGTACAACACAACATACATCAATCGAATCACACTTGACGAAGAAGCGTTGGAGGATGTAAAATTCTTCACATATCTAGGCAGCATCATTGGTGAACACGGTGGATCTGATGTAGATGTGAATGTGCAGATCGGCGAAACAAGAGCAGCTTATTTACAACTGAAGAACATCTGGAACTCAAAACAATTGTCAACCAACACCAAGATCAGAAGTTTCAATACAAATGTCAAAACAGTTGTAATGCATGTGGCGGAGACGTGGAGAAATACGAAAGCCATCATCCCGAAGAAACAGGTGTATATTAACAGTTGTCTACGCAAGATACTTCGGATCAGTTGACCAGACACTATCACCAACATTCTACTGTGGGAGAGAACAAACCAGATTCCAACGAAGGAAGAAATCGGGAAGAAGTGCTGGAAGTGGATAAAACACATTGAGGAAAGCTCTCAACTGCGTCACAAGGCAGGCACCGAAAATTGGATAGAACTAGAAAGAGAGGTCCAGGATAGAGAGAGTTGGAGAATGCTGTTGAGCGACCAACGCTCGATTGTCCGTAAAAGTCTTAAGAATGTACACACCTTTTGTATCTACGTCTAGACGAATAAAATACATGCCATTCAGGTGAACGACGTTATCTTGTTTTAGCTGAGTTGACTTATGGTGGATGAGTTGTCGGACTGGTGTCTAGTATCAAACAAACCAATTAAATACTCAATATAATTGTTCACTGTTCATCCTATGCAAAACTTGTCACATAAGTACTTCAAGGGTAATCGAACGACATTTCACAGGTCTAATTTATTTCCGTACTTTTGCGGAATCTCAAGAACTTCATTTAATTTAAATTGGTTTAAAACTGATAGATTTCAACCTGTTGCTCCTGAATCTTCTTCTGTAGTCTCTGTGCAAGATTATTTAGGCCAATCACTCTGATTTGTGAAAATCCATCTACTTGACCTAGTTTGTTAAGTATAATTTCCAAATGTAAAATAATATCCTTAACATTCTGTCGATAGCGAATTAATGATGCTTGCATAGATGAAACTGTTTTAGTGTCCAAATCCTTGTGACTCAGTCCTCGTAATTGCGTAGAAATGCTGTTTAGGTTGTTCAAAGTGTTCTGTGCTTCATGTATGTAATTCAAAGCACGACGTCTAAGTGTTTCATGAGAAATACCAATCCGATTTTCATCTGAAATGAAAATATTCAAGTTGAATATTTCCTCTTATTATAAATTACATGCACATTTATACTAGTTTACGACAATGGAATATATCAGTCAAATCAATTACATTGATTCATTGCACAATCCTAACTAGTTATAAATCATATAATAATTCATGAGACACAAGTGCACAATGATTTTCTTATGATAATTGTTGTAGAGATCATTAAACTTTTTTTGCA
The DNA here is from genome assembly GCF_000237925.1 of Schistosoma mansoni. Lineage (NCBI taxonomy): Eukaryota > Metazoa > Platyhelminthes > Trematoda > Strigeidida > Schistosomatidae > Schistosoma > Schistosoma mansoni. The sequence continues at coordinate 1,177,996 of NW_017386008.1, read as the reverse complement.
CTTGACAAGTTTAGGAAGCACTAGGAAGTATTTTATCCAATCGGCGTTTGACCCGTAGTTCTGCTGGGAACATCACCAGAGTGAAATGTCACATTGAGAGTTTCCGATTGATTGATTATTACTTATTACTCTCGACATGTTAAATAGCACTCCAGAATTTTCTGGAAAACCCAAGATTGAATGAAAGTAGGAATCATGATAAGAAAAACCACCATATATTTATATTCTTGACATAACACATTAGAGTCTTCTTCCAGTACCCACAAGCGCTGCTTGGATAAAAAAATAGTCAATCAGCATGCCTCAACACGATCCTGTACGGAACATGCTGTATTCTAACCTACATCCAGCTAAAACCTCCCGGACGTTTCGTTCTATCAATAGAGTCTTCAGCAGCGCCTCTAGGTTTTCCGTGGCGGTCTAGCTTCAATCGACTAATGATCTTAACCATTAAAATTACTTTAATATCCAAAAACCTACTGATATTATTCAACATATGCTCACTAGTGACTGGCTCGAAGAGGCATTTTCTGGAGTTCTGATGAGACGTAGTGACCAGTGGAGTTCAACTAGGTCTGCTGTAAGCAAATGGTAGATGTTAAGCTCGGTTTTGTGGATCAGTTAAAGTTAAACATTAACACCGTTAGATGCCGGCCGAGTGGTCTGGAGTTTAAGCATTCGCGCGCTACGTCGCTATGTCCAGAGTTTGAATCTAGCTGGGCCTGCTAAGTTTTAGATCAATTGATTGAATCCAGTAATCATTTACTCTGATGAAATATTAACATTCTGTTATGTACCGAAGATTGCATGGAGAGGTTCTAAATCTGGGCTATGACCAAGGAATATATTGAGGATATCATTATTGCGACCCATTTACTCACGCCCATTGGAAAAGAAGCGTATAGCTTAATTAAGTATTTGGCATTTTCAGAAAAGCCGATTTAACTCCGTTATACGTCTCTCAAGCAACTACTGCTGGACTATGTGAAGTATACAATTTTCAAATGCCGTAAAGGTAAAAAATTCAATGATATGCCTCGCAAGGACATCGGGAATTTCCCTACTTCACTACGTCGTCGCACTCCAATATGTTATCAGGGTTATTCAGAAAACAACTCATTAAATTATGAAACAGTTCACGAAGATGAGCACACGTTTGATAACTGCTTGTTCTGTGGCAAGTATCACCTATGTAACCCATGTGTATTTCGTAATTCCAAATGCTTTAATTGTGGCAAAACTGTACACATTCAGTTAGTTTGTAATATCATGGTTCATTTCGATGAAACTAATACTGATTTTTGTGACTGTGATTCTTCTTAGTTGGATGTTCTAAATGATCATTTATCTTTATCGAAAACTTGAGTATGGGGCGAATGCATGTTCTACATTCGATTGTTACGCAGATGAATCGAGCCTAGATAAATCCCGTGAGTTCATTACACATGTCAAGGCATATTTATCTGTGTATACCAATATGAATAACAAAACGATTATGTATCATAATTTTTATGCAAGTCAAATTCACATCATGGAATGCCTCAACTTACGTGTCAGTGTCTATCCCCAACTACTCACATATAATTATCGCAGCGTGAGTACCAAACATTTTTTCGTCAGGGAGGATAGAGTTGGAAAAAGTATGATGCAAATTCTCCATGTCAGTGGTTTCACTAAACCACCGACATGATGATTGTATGCAAGTCTAAAAATCACGTGAGTCTGTTTGAAGTTGGGTTATTAATTCTAATTCTAGTGAGTATATTCTATATCGAACAATGTCTTCATCCATCAAACAGTTGAACCAAAAGAGATGAGATACGATTGATCGCAGGAATCTGGATCCTAATTTAAGCTGTGGCGGATCTGGTGTTTGAATGAATCAATGATTCTTTTGTGTTGATGACTGTTTTGATTTTAAATTCCAAATACAGTATATTCCTTCGTTCTCATCTTATACTGCTTGATTGAATCGCGTTATTCCTGACATTACTAGTTTATGCTGTAACTCAAATACTCTCAAACATCACAATAATCTCAGCATGTTTGAAATATATGATTCATACCACAGAGGCTGTTATTGGTGCTCTGGACTTAACTGACTGAGCGAGGCAGGAAGCAGGACCTATAAGTGCACTAGAGTGCACGAGTTTGATGCGTCACTGGTCCGATTGGTAAACCACTTTTCTTTATTTGGCGGTATTATCACGTTTTACATTAGCACGGCATCCAGGTCACAAGTTGGAACACATTTCATATAAATTACTCAGTTCACTTCATGCAACACATAATCCACCATTATTTATCGAATTTAATATGTATTCACTTTTTTCATTTAGAAAATACTCAGACAGATGATGATACCATGTAGTGAAAAAAGTACGTACGAAGTTGAATGGCTCTTGTTGTATCTACCACAATTCTCTATCAACTCACAAAATTGACATTCACAATTGAATGAACCAAATCCATAATCAAATGAAAATGAACGAAGGTGTCATCTACCACAAAGGTTGAAATTGGTGTAAAGAATAGTGAATGAGCAAGATGGTTTTCACAGGGATAATTCCTGTACCTATCTCACGTATATGCATATGCAGATATATTTTGCATTATGAGAAGAGTAAGATGAACTTGTGGAAATATTGTATGACCAAAGTCCATTATTTTACTGAACACAGCACTTAATAAAGCCACCATCACTTTTATCACGATTATTATTGAACAACAAAGAAAAAACCAACCTACTTGTTATCTGAACATTCCTGGTGGTTTTCATTGAGATGCGTTCACTGAAACACAGAAGTGAAAAGTTCATTAGTATTAACTAAGAAATGCTGTGTTTTGTATAAGTGTTGTTATAGTGATCTCAGTTGTTCTGCTGAAGCATATTAACATAATCTTCATCGCACAGTGCCACCGAATGGCTGGGTACCGCCAAGTGTGAGGAGCGCCCGCCCTCTGTCGAAATGCTCTCACACGGCCACACGTATACAGTCTCTATCAGGGAAAGCTTACCCACCGCCTTCTCGTGACGAAGGTGTTGTTTACAAAATTGACAGCACGAAAAGAGAATGTCTAGCAAATTAACCGGGCCGTTAGACAAGGAAAGTTCATCTAGAAGAGTTGGAAAACTGATTCCAAACCAGTGATGCACATTATCTCCAGAATCCTGAGGGATAAAATGGCGTATGAACAAACTGTTGGCCACCGGCTACCATAGGACTGCATCTCGTTACGATGCTTCACTGCCCTATGGAGCAGATCTGTAGGTCAATGGCTGGGGGTGTGACCGCATAAGAAAATCACCTGCTTCGGTCTAGGCACGCGGACAGTACAATAGCCCTCAAGCAAATCTAATGAGATGACAAGTACCGGAATACTAAATAACCAAAAGTGAATTTATTTCGGGCACAAATTTATACGTTTGATAACGAAAACCACACTTTCAATCAATCCGTCATGAATAACTTTTCAACGCCATTTGAAGTGTTAAATGTTCTCAAAAAATTCAGATTTGTGTACGATGATATAAAATGTGATATTTTCATTCACCTGAAGTCAAATAATCTACGAAGACGTGAAATCTGAGTTGGAACCCAATCTACTCCTTCTTTCGCAACTGATACATTATTAATCAGGCCTTTACAGCACAATTCTGTTTTCGAGGATGTCTTCTTTCTGAAGTAATCTTCGATACAAAGCATCAAAACTGGCAATAGAGGTAACCATAAAACAAAGGTGAAATTGAATTCTTTTCTTGAATATCTGCACGAATGAATGAACAGACTATGAAAATATCTTACCTCATGATCTGGTATTTTGGCCTGCAAAAAATCCTGTACTTTACTTCTCAAATAGTCAAAGATGAAATTGTAACCCTCCCTTAAATATGTAGACAAGAAGTGTAAATCATGCTAAACACTCAGAACTTATGGTTATGAAATTTATGAAGGGTCGTCGCCAATTCGTTAAGAATTTATGTCAGGCTTTCTATCATGTAAACTATCCATCAATCCGAATACGACTTGTACAATCTAAACACTGTAACAAATTAATGACGTTCGAACAGCATGATCTGTCTAGCGTCCTTATTGGTCCTTTATCCGCCTAGCACTTCCAATTGAGTCCAAAAACACCAATTACAGCTTCTGCTATGCGAATCATTCATTTCAAGCATACTTGGTTTATATACCAGACAAACAGACAGACCACATCACACCATAAAATAGAAAATAATATTTGTACAAGATCGAGCGAAATGTGGCTGTGAATATGAGAGACAATAATCAATAAACTGAATATAATCTGGAGACAGTAAATCGTATTATAATAATTCAAAGGTCGAAATGAGGCATATAATAAGATGAACATAGATATACGCAATATAAATTCTCGATAGTTAAACAATAAGAATATATATAGAATAATTGTCTATTAAAAGGTTCTACGAGTTAACCGTACAGATATCTTCACCAGGATATAACACTTATATTTTGTCTTTAAAACTTACTCATCAGCAAAGCACTTAGAAGAGGCATTCGCAGTAAAAATAAACTCAAGCCGCATCATAGTTTGCAGTGCTTGTATCTCAACACATTGTCAACACTCAACAACTCATAACGTTACCAGTATCAGCCACTTACAAATACGCAGCGTAGAACGTGGCACAATAGTTATCTGTTTTGGATTGGCCACCGTGGTTTCCCTCTAACCTACTTCTACACCATCAATCATTAGCCGCATTGGTGTCAGCATATATATTATTGAGTAAACAGATTTAAATATGAAATATAACCAGGCTTTCCAGTTTCTTCTAATGGGTATTAGCTAGAATCACATATTCACAAAAGAAGATTTACGAATCCAACGGTGAATAAATTTTGTAATGTAACGATATTACATGCAACGTCACTAATCCGAGTTTGTTTTTATTATTGCAAGGCAACAAAGAGTAAACGACTGGAAGAAGAGGAACAAGTCATATGCGATCTGAACCTGCAGAACAAGGAAGAAAACTTTTACGCATTAGGTTCCACCTTTTGTACTCGAACCGCGTCTTTCGACTTCAAAAATATATCTGTTGTGGAAGTACACCGTGTTCTTACTTTTCAGGCAGTTACCGGTCGTGACTATTGTGTCGTAGTTTCAGATCGCTCCCGATTCCAAGTGAAAGTCAACATTTAACGTGCAGTAGTATCTCTACTTAAACTTAGTGACAAACAACCTTTTTCCAGGTAAAAAAAAACAGTCAATAAATTCTAATAAATAATCATGGCATCTATCCTTTTACAAATTCGTCGAACAGAAGACAATAATAGACACAATAGTAGTTATTCGTACTCATCTTATGTACGTACTTACTCAAGCCTGTGACCCCTCACGGAGGAGCGTAGGCCTCTCACAAGCATTCTCTATCCAACCCTGTCCTGAACAATCATTTCCAGTCCATTCCAGTAGCGATTCATTCTTCTGGTGTCTGCTTCCGATTCTTGACGCAATGTAATCCAATGTCTTCTTCTTTTCTGATTCTCCTCAGGATTTCATTTCACGGCTGGATCATCTGAGAAGTTCATTGTATTGTGCGCTTCCTCTCAGATATCAAAGTCTTCATAATCCAGTCAATCAGAAGAAGAAAGAGAAGGCGAGAGAGTCAGAAACCTTGTTGAAAATGCATATGTCACCTGTCCTCCATTCACCACTTTGTATCACAGTCCGTCGTATAAACTCCGGATCACGTTGACATTTTTCTCAGATACTCACACCATGCTGTCGAATAAGTTTTCTTAATGTTCTGTTATCCACACCGTCGCATGCCTTTTCACGATCAAGGAAGTTGATGTTTAGTGAAATGTACAATACAGTCGATTGTTCAACGATCATCTGTAGTGTCAAGATATGTTTTGTGCAGGACTGATCTTTACATAATCCAGCCAGATAATCTCGAAGTCAGGAGTCTATTGCGTCTTTCATCTAGTTCAGTAACACTATTGAAATTCTTTCCTTGTACTAACTACAATACCTCTGTGGTCGTCACATTCGCTCAGATTTTCTTCCTTTGGTATCTTGATGAGGTATTTTTCCTTCCTGTCTGTCGATGGCATTTGTTCCTCCTCCAAAATATTCCTGAATAGGTGGAGCATGTCTGCAACTACCACAATGTCTGACTTCAGTGCTTCAGCCGGTACATCGGCAAGTCCCGCCGCTTTCCCGATCTTCATTTTTTGTGAGGGCCGTCTCGACGTTTTCGATGTTTGATCGAATGACATCAATAGGATGGTCTGGGTGTGCTGTTTCGAGATCCAGTTGGTTCGGTGGATTTGGTCCATTTAAAATTTCCTCGAATCGTGTTCAACCCATCTACTCCTCTGTCCTTGAATTTCAGTGATCTTCTTGTCCTCTCTGTCCCTAACCGTTCTCTCTGGTTTACTACATTTCCCTGCTAGATTCTCCTACGTGTCATATGGTTGTTTCATATTTCTTTCTCTTGCAGCTTTTCCACTGTCGTTCCTAGCTCTTCCACATATTTCTGCTTGTCAGCTCAATGACTCCACCTCACTTGCTTCTTTGCTTCTGTGTATTCAACTTGTGCCTCATTTTTATCTCTTCTTGGTCGACTGTTGTTAATTGCTGCCTTCTTGTTCTTCCTTTATTGAGTGTTGTTCAGAATTTCGATGGAGATCCATTCCTTATGATGATGTCTGTTGCAAATCACGTTCACGTTTGTGTTTGTTTGGTCCCTTTCCAGTTGTTCCCCATTGTAGCGTCTTGATCCTTCAGTAGACTCCGTAAGACTACGAGCTGTTGTTGAGAGTTATCTTGAATTCATTCAGTTTGTCAGTATACTGAAGGGGTGTTTGATTGAATCTTTAGTGCTGTTCTCCCAGTTGTTCAGTGCTTCTTGAGATTCATACCCATCTTGTTAACTACCAGTTAGTTGTGATTTGGAGCTATGTTAGTTTATCTGCTGGTTCTCGCATCCTCTATTGACCTTCTGAATATTTTACTGTATTGAATATAGTAGGTCTGGCTATCCGTGTTGTGGTCGAGTGAGATCCATATAGCTTTGTGTATGCGTTTGTGTGGTATTATTGTGCCGCCTACCAAATTATTGAATGCACATATATTTATAAACCTCTCCTTAATTATGTTCTCCTCTCGCAATCCATGTCGTCCAATTATAACTTCATATCTTTTGTTGTACACTCTGAATTTAAAGTTTAGATCTTCCATCACGATGGTGAGGTCCTTTATTGAACACCTAACTATGATTGATGGCATCGTGGAGTAAAACTGATCCTGATGGTCGTCGTTTCTATCATTGGTGAACATTCATTGTAATGCCTTCTTTCATTGTTTTGAAGGATGCTTTGATAATTTTGGATCCTTGAGTTTTCCATCCCAAAAGATGCATGTCATAGTAATAATAATAATAATGAGAATGCAGAGAGCTTTATTCCGGTATACTATCATTTTTCTAAGTACCTCTTCTCTAGTTGGAAGTCCCACGCCAACAAATATCCCTCAAAACATATTCTCCCCTTAACTGTTCAATATAAACATATGAAACGACACTTATGCGGTGTTAAAATTTTCAAGAAACGGATACTATGAAACGGAAACATTTTATTCATTTGTAAGTTAGCTTCAACTTTTTGAAATTCCCAATAAAACCTGTGGACCATACAGTCGATTCTTCATTTTGGAAAATTTCTGTGTAATTGTCTCAAACATAACTGTTCCTTCATTTCCATACAAATCACTTTTTGTTTGCGCTCTCTTATCTTCACTCTTTAATAACCCTTTGCTGCCATACATCTCACATTCGATTAACGATACATACTATTTATATCTGTCGATATCGGTAGCGCACACCACATTACTAGTAATAATTATTCTTGCACGGTTTGTCATTACGTATATGCATTTGTTTCCCCAGTAAACTGATATAGTAAACTGTTCATAAATTTATCTAACTGAGTGAATAATCATCAGCTAAGTTGTTGTTCAAAGTGTGAAGAGTTCAGTTTCACATCACTTAGTTCAATTCAGGTAATTAATTAGTTTGATGGAAATTACCATTCTGTTATGTCCGGATAAAAATAATGAATGGTAACTTCCGTGATCCGTTTGAAGACCAATACTGTTCCGAAGCCCTGTACCTCTTCTTTGAGCTTAGTATCTTCTTAACAGAGCTCATCACCAGGTGAGAGGAAATTCATTAACCTTGATATTAATGGAAATTCCTTTAGATTGCAAATAGATACAGAATCAGACGTCATCATCCTCTCACCAAAAATTGGATCAAAATGGGCAGCCCAAGCCTGCAGCGAACGACTCAAAAGCCTCAGACCGCATGTGGTACTTTCCTGCACTTGTCAAGACAATTGAAATGTAGAGTAACTTTTCGGGATTCGTCTTTTACTGGGGTATGTCATGTAACTCCTGTTGATCTAAATTTACTTGGTTTAGACTGGTTTGACCAGGTGAAATTGGCTGATATCCCACTGAATACCATATGACACATGGTATCACAACCACATGACACTGAATAGTATACGAGGAAGCTGACGGCGCAGTTTTCATGGATTTGGCAACCTGGTTTGGTACAGTGTTCTGCCATTAAATCAACGCTTCGTTTGAAACATGAAGCTAAGCCTGTCTTTCGTCCCAAAAGGCCTGTGCCTTATGCGACGTTGCCAACAGTAGATGAAGAACTAAACCGCCTTCAACAACAAGGAGTTAGTACTGCCGTCTCTTACTCCTCCTGGGCAGCACCGATAGTGGTCATCAAGAAGGCAAACGGCACCATACGAGTATGTACAGATTTTTCTAGAGGTCTAAATGCAGCTCTTGAACAACATCACTATCCTTTACCAGTTTCTGCAGATTTGTTTACGATGCTGAATGAAGGAAAATTCTTCCCAAAACTAGATCTTATTTGCAAGTCGACGTAGACAAAGCATCGAGGGAGCTGCTCACTATTAACACTCATCGTGGATTATTTCAGTATAACAGTCTACCTTTCGGTGTCAAGACTGCTCCATGTATTTTCGAACAATTAATGGACACTATCTTATCTGGCATGCCGGGAGTCGCGGCTTACCTTCATGATATTCTCATTGTTGCGACAACGTTGGAACAACTGCAGGTACTGAAACGCATCAGTGAAAACAGGTTCCGGTTACGTCCTGAGAAATGCCAGTTTTTATTGCGGTCGGTAATGTATTTGGGGTGTACTTTTGATGCAGACGGCCGCAGATCGGATCCTGAATTCGTCCGAACGATAAGACAGATACCCACGCCTACGAATATCTCCGCACTACGTTCCTTCATGGGACTGGTCTCTTACTATGCCACGTGCGTCCCTTCAATGCATGACATTCGTGCCTGACTGAATGGTCTACTGAGCAAGAACATTCTGACTGAACGATTCATATTCATGTCACACTGATTAGGAGTTTTATTTTGATCTGTGAACTATTATTATACGATTCGCGATTCTTGAGGTATGCCTTTTCTATCTGTTTATATATCTCTCATTCACAGCCACATTTTGCTAAATCTTGTTGAAATGTTTTTTATTTTATGATACGATGTGGTCTGTATGTTTGGTATATACACTCAGCATGTTAGAAGTAAATAATTTAAACCACAGAGGATGCAATTGATGTCCAAACTTAACTGACTGGATTAGACAGCAAGCAGGACCAACATATGTTATAAACTAGTCACATGGATTTCAGGCGACATTGATCCGATCGATAAAATCATAAATCGACCAATCATAGAAAATCATTAAAAACATGGTAGCACTGGATGACCTTTGATCATAGTATGAGGTTATTAGCAGAGTGCATCCACAATCCCATATCCTCAGAATCGCGTGCGAAAACGTAACGTCAGAACGATTGAACTGATATTTTGCGTACGGATTCGTGGACGATAACTTCTGTGGAGTCCCGTTATAAAAACTTAGTGGCCACTCACTACTTCCAAGTTTTCAATAGAAGTCTAAAATTGGTCAGTCCATAGTTTCTATAATAAACATCGTTTGATTTGTTTCAAGATTTCAATGTACACATTGTAGTTTTTCTAATTAAAATTGAATAATTGTATTACCTTAGGAACTAAACCCTAAAATGCGATGACTTGTAATAATACATAGATATGTATATTTTCATAATGGATATGGTTGATGACATACGGAGTTTGAACGATTCTCTCTGGATTTGTCGATTCTGAGAAGTCTCAAACAGGAGAAAACGTGCATTCTGGATTACACAACTAAACAGTAACCATAATTTCCTATACAGAACTTGTCTCTTCAAATTTTCATAAAACATCAAGTTTAGCGTGTAATGAAGACTAATGAGTATGTCGTTCTATTACAAATCTACAATGATTATTAGACTACCAATATTTATGATTAATGATGTTTCAGATTGTCTCTATATAACAAATAACATGTTACGTTTTTGAACAAAAAAGTGACATTCCGATTTCGTCTAAAGAAAAATACGTTTCATTATTATTGAATCAATTAACTGTAACCAAGTGTATTTTACTGACTGAATGTTACCAATGGTATTGGCTATCGAGTAATGACAATAAGTAGAGATGTATTCAAGAAAATACTAATTAGTATAAACAAAATGAATATTGATTTGATCAGTTTGCATAAAGGAGGAAAACTAATAGTGATTATATTTGATGCTTGTAACGGAATCAATTATTCAATGAATTGATTTGTGATCTTATTTGGGATCATGATGAAGCGATTAATGGGTAATGAACAGTTGAATAACCGGAAATAATATGTGACCGTCTCCTTCTAGTATGATAGTTCAACATTGATCGGTTAATGATCTCAATGAAATCTCATCAATTTGCACAACTCATCTATTTAATATTTTTCGGTTTTTGTTTCGGAGTTCCAGTGTAAACTCATAAACAGTCAGTTATTGATATTGAAGTCTTTGAAATCTATCAACTTATAGATATATGCACATATGATATGAGAATGGATCAATCGAAGCCTAATAAAATCCACTAACAGTCATACTACAATATGATAAACGATGGTTTATTGAAACTTTCATAAATCAATGTCGTCTTCTTGATGAAATGTATCTTGATAAACAAATTTTGACAGAACATGGATATAACCGAAACTCTGTTTGTTTGTTTTTTCACTTTTACGTTCATATTTAAACATTGAAAGTGGTCTTACAATGATATCTGTTTAATAAACTAAAAAGACATTGACGTACAGGCTCACTTCAACAGAGCATACATATCAGAATTTATAAGAACTCTGAAAATGAAATCATCAACGAATGTCCTCAAACGATCAATAGAATTACAAACAGATGAGAAATTGAAAGTGTTAAACACAATCTACTTGATGAAAATTAATTTCAACAATTGATTTTGATAGATGATGAATATCCTAAGTGAATTTATGTCAGAATAAATTCCTAATCAAAGATTATCATAAGTATGTAACTATAAATGAACTGCTGTGAAAACAATATAAAAACGTCAAATTACTTTTATTTGGTATCAAACAAACTGACTACTTCATATTCAGTGATTGAGCAGATAATTACTGCAATGTTAAAGAGAAATGTACATCCTGAAAGTTCTTAGCATGATCCTGAGAACTGGTAATAAAAAGGTTTCCGTAGTGTTTAATGATGTAACAGCTGAAGATAGCTAGACATATACTCAAAAGAGATAGTGTTGTTGACCCTTCAGAAATGTGTAAACAAATATCTTTAAATGCTTATACAGATCAAAGCTCAATGCCATAATGTTGCATATTTATCCTACTTTGAGTAAAATGAAATATCGATCGTCATAAACAGTCTTCTTCCCATATCGGAAACGTATTTCAAAAGACATCAGACGAATCCTAAATATTCAAAATGTAAGAGTGTTTTTTTCAAACAAACAATACTGTCACATCAAAACTAATAAGAATTCAAGATCCAATACACAAAGATGAACAAGAGAATTGTGTCTATGAAATCAGATGTAGTGACTGTAACGCAACGTATACAGGTGAAAAAGCAAGGCAACTGAGTGTGAGGGTGAACAAAAATAAACAAGCACATTTACAAAGTCCTCAGATAGTGTAAGGAAACTTGAGAACAAGTTAGTGATAGCATTACACTCCATAGAATCGGGTCATACAATTAATTTCGATGGCACAAGAATCTTTCAAAAAGCATTAAATTCTTACGAAGAAGGACAAACATCCAAAGTTTTCATGCAGTTAATTCCCTTTATGAATTTAAATAAAGACAGAACAAATATTGATACAGAATAATATGAATTCATTATATTTCGTGGTTTTCTCATCAGCTGCTTACAACCAAATATGCATTAGAGTTTTAGCATTGCGGTAATAAATAGGATGGAACGACTGACATAAGTGGATATAAAGGATTGGAATAACAAAAGTCATCGATGATAACTATATAAATATATGGGCAAGGAAAGGTCAGAGGTTATTAAGCATTAGAATAAAGGGTGACGTGATAGTTGAGTGGAGTTCAGAGACAGATAAATTCAAAAATGTGATTATTTTAGAGGTAGTTGAAAACAATTAGGGTGGGTTACGTAACAATTGAATAATTTTTAGAGGCAACCC